>NC_142349.1:36413949-36608949 GCF_059441175.1 Urocampus carinirostris | reverse complement strand
AGTTGGTGCTCTACGAGTTGTGCCTGGCTTTGGTGATATTCGGTGGACATATTCAAAACTTAAAGTTATTGTTTGACACGATGCCGCCAATTTTTCTCTTGTGCTTCTCTCAGCATTGTCTCACAAGCCACATCAAATGACAAAGCTTAAAATTGTTGTTCTCAACCCTTTTTTTAGAGATGTACACATGTAAATCATTATTTTTCTGCCAGGTTTCCCTTAGCAGGTCAAAGCATTTGCAGTGAGCGATGTTTTAAAAAATGAGTTGAAAAATTAATCATTAATGGCTCACCAAAAACATCTAGATGCATAATTTGAATTGAGTAAAACTATCTCTCGATTAATCCTCTAGGATTAACTCAAATCTAACTTTCTGGTATTTTGAATTGATATTCTTGACTGTTTAAAATAAAATTACTTGTTTTCTTTAAGACACAATGTGAAAAATTGGACCTCTAGATACCGCTGTATTGTGTAGTGCAACTGAAAACGAGTGCTACAAAGCACAAAGAAGAAAACAAATTACAGAGACTCAAAGTGACCAAACAGCATCCTTTTTTTTCTTGTGTTTTTGCCAAACTTTTGACAAGATTTTTGTTTTGTTTTTGCTTGACCAATGAGTACAGTATTTCAAAAATGCACCTTTACATACCTGTATAGTTCATGTATTTTTGCCTATCACTCAAATCAATTCAAGTTCAACTTTTTGAACTTATATTTGAAATCATACCTATCCTCTAAAGCAGGGGTCTCAAACAGGCGGCAGATGGGCCAACTGTGTCCCGCTGGATGATAGTTTGTGGCCCCATGTAAAAGTTTAGAAATATTTTATAATGGGGTCTCAGTCTATTTCTTGGGGGGGGGGGTGTTCTTTAGGCCGTTTCGGTCACTTCTTCGTTATTTTTTTGTGGTTTTTCAGTGGATTTCAGGTTCATTTTCTTTTGTAATTTTTCGTCCGTTTTTGGGTCCATTTTCTTTCTTTTAGGTCATTTTTTAGTTGTTTTTCATTTATTTTCATACTTTTGAGTTATGTATACTTCTTTTTTTAACTATGTGACAGTATTTTTTATGCTTTTCAGTACTTTTTCATACTATTAAGTTTTGTTTTTGATCATTTTTTTAGTCCTCTGTGGCCGTCTTTTTGTGGTTGTTTTAGGTCGCTTTTTTTCTACCAGCAAACAGAAGCCATGTTCGAACAGTTCATGTTAACTGTCCCATTCACGTTTAGAAAGGTAAATAGTAAAAAAAAATGTTAATACAGGCAATTGAACTGAGAAATAGTCAACAACTATGTGTTTATACCTCCTGTGTTATTATTATTATTATTATTATTATTATTGTTATTATTTCCTGATTGGTTTCCTTATTAGTTTTTAACTTGATTATTTATTTTTTCATCTTATTTTGTCTTGAAAAATAAAGATATTTGAGAACATTGGAATGTTTTTTTATCAATGCTTTTCTTTCTTTTCTAGTACTTTGTGTAAGAGAGTATAGGCTTTTTTTTTCTTTTCTAGTACTATGTGTAAGAGTATAGTAGTGAGTGTAAGAGTATAATAGAATTGGAGATAGAGTATAGTAGTGTGGGGAGAGAGTATAGTAATGTGTATGAGACAATATAGTAGTGTTTTTGCATGGGTATGACTGCGTCTATATGAGAGAATAGTTGTGCATGTGAGAGTATGATGTTATATGTACTTACTTACATACTTACGTAAATGGCTTCTGATCAGATTAGAATGGAATCAGAGACACTTATAAATCGTACATTCAAAATAATATGGACGTTATCAGACAAAATAATGTGCACTGAATTAGAACAGGAGACTCATGACCTGCCTTGTTTGCATATGACCTCAGCTCTGACGCCTCGGGCTAAACAGAAACACCATCCATTATGAAGAGCGGTTAACCAGCTCCCTCCCAAATTACAGTGACTCCGGGCTCCCATTTTACTGATTTAGCAGTGTTGCGGTTTGCCATCTCATGTTACTGACTGTAATGGTGAGATGTACTCACGCAGGCTATCTTGCCCTCATAAAAAAAAGTGAGCAGGGAATTTTGCTGGCCGTTTAAGAGGCACCGGGTGGAGCCCAATTAGAGATTTGTCACGGAGGCCTTTTAACGTTATTAGCTCCATCTACAAGAGCATACTTAGTCTGCCAAGCTTTCAAAAGCAAGCAAAGATCATGTCTTCAGCTTGAAGGGTTTGATCGAATGAAGCTGGCGATATGTCATTTGTCTTACTGCAGTTTTGGTATAGGAGCATCCGGACAATGACATACTGGCATTGGCCCTTCTTCTAAACTGCGAGCACAAATCTTACGGTCCAAACACCTTTGCATACCCTCCGGAAAAGCCTGACAAAGTTTACCCAGTGCCTTATACTCCCATTCTTGTCCACCACAGCCACTTGACTAGTGACTGGTGTTAGAAATAACATGTTTACGTGTAACAAGTACTGTGATGCTCCATTCATAAAAAAATGTTACTCAAACGTCGTTACAACAAGGTGTGTTACCTTGCTACTTATTAAACAGTTCATAAGTTTTAATGGAATCCAATCAGTATCTAGTACTAGCCGCCTCAGTGAAAAAAATAATGAACCTTTAGTCTGCCAGCATCATACTGCTATCACAACATCAAGGTGGACATGTGGCGCAGTGGTTAGCGCGTGTGCGGCACAGTTCTGAGGTCATTAGTGTGGAGTTTGCATGTTCTCCCTGTGCTTGCGTGGGTTTCCTCGGGGCACTCTGGTTTCCACTCACATTCCAGAAACATGCATGTTAGGTTAATTGGCTGGTCCAAATTGTCCCTAGGTGTGAGTGAGCGAGTGAGTTGTCTCTGTGTGCCCTGCGACTGGCTGGCAACCAGTTCAGGGTGTCCCCTGCCCACTGCCCAAAGATAGCTGGGATCGGCTCCAGCACCCCCCGCCACCCTACTGAGGATAAGCAGTGCAGATAATGGATGGATTGAAGGTGGACATGTTTATTTACTTTTTAAATAAAGTAATTAGTAATGGTAATAATTACTTTTTTCAGTAATGCGCTCAACTTTGCTAGTGACCAACAAAAAGTAGAAATAGGTCCGCTGTTCTCTGAAATGTTTATGGCTAAACTTCTATTGTATTTCCCTCCTTCTTTTACTAGGCTTTTGACATCATTAATCAAGGGATTGTACGGCCCACCATTTCCAGCTGCAAGCCTATTTCCGGATTGTGTCATTCATTTCTTTAGTTCGCGCAGTTCTCTGGAATGAGAGGCCATGGAAAACTAAGGTTGGCGGTGAGGGTGAGGAGGTTGTGGAGGAAGAGAGAGAGGAAGAGGGAACAAAATGAGGTCCATGTTAGAGTACAAGACTAAGCGTCTAAGGAGTTGGACTGTTAGATACAAAAGCCAAATCTGTACTGAAATAGCACACTGGAGAATCATTGCGGTCAACGGAATCTGAAATATGATGAGGGGCTCAACAATGAGACGCAGGTGACACTCTTGACTATTTGACATTGAATATTGCATTATCACATTTTCTTTTGGATGCTGTCCTCATTTATCTGACAGGGTCCGCGTTTCTTGGAACATCCTATTATGCCGGTGCGTCGCTTCACCTAAAGCTGTTAGTGACCTGTTTGTTTGTCTTGACATTTGCAGCGCTGACAAAAAAGACAACCCATTCTGACAGGCATAATTATCAAAAGTAGGTGGTAATTGAAGCTTAAGAGGTCTTTGACCTTCAAGTGACATTCTTTATCCTCATTTGATGACTAAGATTCAAGCAAATCACTAAGCTCCTCTTTGTCTTGATGCCATTGGGTGTGCAGAAGATGTTGCATTTGAGATGACAGGCTAACTTGTATATCTTATTGAGAAAGACATATTTACCTTTACTTGTTTTTTTAATAGGGACATCCTGCCACTTTGCAACCTGTGCCATGTTTAGCCAATCATAACAATGAATAACATCTCACTTTGACAGCAGTACATTTAGATGTGAGGATTTTGAATTGGCACCTTTGCACAGTGTGATGGATTTTGTGCAGTAAATACAGCTCTAGAATATATATAAATTTCTAGAGCTGTATTTACTGCACAAATTTATATATATTCTAGAGCTGTCTCGTTAAAACTTTTTCATTTCTGATACAATACGGATACTGCATCCCAGAATATTGCTCCAATTCCATATCAGCAAGAAATACACATGCTGTCATTCATTTTATTCCTTTTTCATTGAGGAATTGGACGCACAATAGTATGAATGTTAAATGGCTATTTCTTTATTTCATTCTGGTTCCCAGGGAAAAAAAGTGTTTGCATGATGTAAATGGGACAGCGAAACACTAATTTTGGAATTAAATTATTTGCTTTTCTTTTTTTTAATAATTACTTTTACTGGTTGTTTACTGTAATATTATTATGAATTCGTCAAAGTTTTCACCCAATGCACTGTTTGCATATAACTAATTATGGTTTTTGTGGGGAGATTTTGGACGTAATCTGATAAGAACCAATCCCCCACACCCCTACTAATTACGGTAGTGGCAGAACTACAGTAATGGACTTAAATCTTGATTGAAGTAACTCAAAAGGTCGGCTGAAATATGAAGCCTCAGGGTTTTTTTTTTGTGTGTGATAGTTTCCCCTAGAATGGAGCAATAGGTGAAAAGATAGTCAGAAATGTAAGTTAAAAGTTATGGCAACATTCATCTAATCAGTATTTTGGAAGAAAATATAAACTGGTACGGCCTGGGCATCAAAGCGGAGTATAAATATTGAGTGGGGAACAAGAGTTAGAGTTAAGCAAACGTGCTAAGAGATATGAAAGATGAGAACATGGTGACTTTATTTGTAATGCATCATCCTATTCATAATTAGAATAAAGCTTATTAATATGTATTCATGGGCTAAACACTAAATTGAGAAATTGCAAATTTAGTTTGTCAATGTAAATTGAACTCAAACATGACAAATGTGCTGTTATTAAATTGCTGTCGCTGAAGCACAATCTTGTCACAAGGCCTTGACCATTCAGAGACAAAGTAAAGTCAAAAAGACAATTTATTGTTAACCTTCTGAGGCATATACTTCACACTGGCTTTCAAATATTGCTAAAGATAACGATCACTATCCCTGATTTAAATGAGTAACTGTCAGACTCGCATCCATAACTTTATTGATATTGTGTTTTAAATATTTCCTGAGGGCGCAAATCCAAGTTTTGATAAAATTTTACTTTTGAATTTGAAACATGTTTAATTTGAATTATGACAGGTACCATCACAGTTCATGGATCCCTTAATCGCTAAGGCCGTAGGGGCTCACTTCCTTTGGTGTGTCGTGGGAAAATACAGCCTAGCAGTGCCCATGCCTCTCCTGAGTGGTTTCTGGGGTAGGAGTTAGCTCCCCCAGGAGAAACAGGAAGTAAGGGTTTCTATAGTTCGCAGTAGCGGGAGAAGCCTCCGGGTCTGACTCCGATACAGCACGTTCATCGTCTGGTTGGCGTTGGTTTTTTTGTGTGTGAACGGACACATTTACATCTGAAGCGTCATCCCGTTCTTCAAAGATGAGCCATAATCCACTACTGACTGGCATCCGTGGGCGACAATACTGAAACTAGATTCTAAATTACGAGGGGAACATTTTTATTTGCGAAATAATGAGTATCACATCGTACAATACAAATTGCATCACTTATGTCTTTCATATTTTTGTTAAAAAAATTTGTTGCGATGACCTTACGTCCCTTTGCTTTTGTGACATACTAAAGAGTCTTTGTCTCATAAAGGACATTGCATTTTGTATATTTTTGTATCCAAGCTCAAACTATTTATGTATTTGAACGAATAAATAACTATGAATGTAAAAAAGGGTTTTTCAAAAATAAACAAATTATTTGAAACAAGTTACATAAATATGTGAAGAAAACATTCAATAAAATGATTTCATGAAAATACATGATTAAATAATTCAGTTTATCTTACACCAGGGCTTAAAAAGGTGAGATGATTTGCACTGCGTTTAGACCAAGGATGTCTCCTTCATGTTGGTACCGATGCCGCAATCCTTGTGCAGTAGTCGGTGTGCTAGCCATGAATTGTTATGGCTTCGCTATGAGTTCTTAACACATGTTGAAATAACTTCCTTAAGACCTATGTCAGCAAATACCGCTTAAAGTATTTGCATGGCCGCGCATGAGTGTCCACGTGAAGGAAGGCCACTGCTTGCGTGCAGGACAGCGGTGGTTTGTTTTGTCAGCAAAATGTCAATCTGTCTTTGGGAGGTTATCCCATATGATCTCCCTAAATGCACATGGCTTGGTAGCCCATCTGGTTGTCGGTTGAGATCTCCCCCTCCTCAAAACCCCTCTCAGCACCACTCACCCTGGTCTAGAGGTCTTGCCTCTCTACCTCCCACTGAGAGGATACGAAAAAGCAGACAAAGCTTTCCATTCTCCTTCTTTTACTGTCAGATTTTTGGATAAGTGTAATTCTGAAATGGCAGCAACACATGCACAGCGGCTTGGTTGCTCTCTAAGAACGAATTTGAGAAGCAAACAATGTGACAAATCTGACTGGAAAAGGACATTTTTCTGAATTCTGTCAGCACATATACACAGATACACACACTGGCAACTTTCCTGCATCACTTAGAATGTACAAAAAAAATTGATCCGTCTACCGCATCTAGATGGCCTCGAGCTCCCTTAAACTATTCAGCATGTGCAAATAAAAGATGTGTTTCGGAACAGCACAAGCCTCTGAGAAGTGCACAACCAGCCTGGTGCAACAATACACAGATCAGCCCTCTGGACAAGTTTGGCACCCACACCAGCAACTGTAGGCCAAAACTCATGTTGCGTGCTAACTCTCAAACAGAACCCCCCCCCAAACCCTCACGCTATCCAATACTTTAGTTATATACATGCTCCCACCCAAACATGTGAGAATAGGCCTCAGTCAAAAGACAGAACGAGTCATTCTGTCCTCAAAACCATGACATCATGACAGTTAAACTCCGCTGAGAAATGCAAGCTTAATTTAACTTTTGTCAAGAAAGGGGAAAAAGTGGCATGTGTGGTACAGTGGTGTATTGAACGGACACATTTACATCTGAAGGACAGTCCTAAGAAGTGTCTATCTATTTTTGAATTGCAATACAGTATATGTGCACATACATATAAACAGTATATACAAAATACTAAAAGAGAAATTGAGAGATGTGTTTTACAGAAGATGTGTGTTTCTGAACCACAGGACTAAAGGCAAAGGTATTCAACTAGTGGTCCGGGAGCCACATGCGGCCCAGAGCCAACCCACAAGTGTCCCAGCCTGTGGTCTACCACAGTGATCCCACACAGAAAGAAAAAATATATTTAATGATTTCTTTAAATGTGTTCTCGACATAATATGTTTGATTTATTACCCAAATCTTGATGATGTTTTTAAAAAGTGGCTGGATTCTCTCCAATTTATGCGTCTCACTTGCACAGACGGGAAGGCCTAAAAACTGCTATAATCCGACCAAAAACAAACGCGGCATTTGAGACCCTGCATTTAAATGTAATTCAATGTGGTTCATGTTGGCAGGCACGACAGGGTGGTGCAATAGCCAATTTGGAAGTGAAGACACTGCTTTTTAGCGTTGCTAAGACACAACTTGCAGATAATTACTCAGAACGTATAGGTTTAATATTATCATTATTCATGTCATCATTATCAACATTATTATTATTATTAAAAAATATTATTATTAATTGTATTATCACTATTTTCTATTGATTTAATGGGGAACCTCCATCCATCATTCCATTAACCTCTGCTTATCTGGGGTCGACTCATAGGGGCAGCAGCAAGGGAAGGAAACGAAGACCACCCTCTCCCCAACCACTTTGTCCAACTTATCCAATTGGATCCCATGGTATTCCCAAGCCAGCCTAGAGACGTAGTCCCTGCGGGCTGAGCCCTGCTGGACCCTCTGGATGTAGGCTCCACCGCCAGGTGCTCGGCAACAGGGCCCACCTTGTTTTTCAACAAAAGGAGTCTAAAACTGCACATTGTCTGGCCCCTTACCTAAGATCTGTTTGTCATGGGCTTGAAGCACCACTAAGTGTAGATCCTAGGATCCTTGGGATATGCAAACCCCTTCACGATGGTAAATTGACAGTTCACAGATGGGTGACCAGAAGTAGGACTAAGCTATAGACTATGTAAAATAAGGTACATTATGTTAAACAAGTGGTGTAATGCAATTTTGGTGCAGATTGTTATTGTACAAGTACAGGCTATACAGGCATGTGAATATTCAATGTAGATTAAAGAAAACAACAACAAAGTAGGCGAATCTTTCTGAATAAGTGTACTAATCAGTTAATTGCCCAAAGTATTATCATTATAAAAACACTTTAATAGCACCTCTGTGACAGCAAGTCCATTCTAATGGGTATTCGGAAAGTGAATCTCGCAGTCTGCAAGTATGAATGCACTATATGAGTTCCAAAACAATTTCTTGAAGCCCAGCGAGTCGATTTGCTTTCATAATGCCGCAAGAGGCGTGTGTGCGGGACTGCCTTCGATTGTGCGAATGAGGGATGCCACTATCAATGGTCAGAAGTCGCTGTGTTCCATCCTATAACAGAGCACAATTGTTCCAATGGAAAAAAATACTGAAAGACATACAACTCTGCCTATTTGGACTGTTAATTAGACTGTGCTTTGTACTTGAGTTCTCCTAGGCACAAAAACAGGGCCCACAGTGCGAAAAAATATATTTTTTTGTTATGCGATTGTTCTCTTTTTTTTTAATTGAGCAAAGAAGGCTCCAGAATAATGATATGCTTATGTTAGGAATTACTTCCGACCTGTATGGTTTCTAGAAGTTTCACAGTGTTATTGCAGAAGTTGCATTTATCAAACTGCTGACAGCTAATGTGACAAGAACACTTCACTCTCCAAATCTGCCTCGCAACAGAGACCTTTCCTCTGTCCTTGCAGCTCTGGGAGGGGTCTTTAATAGTGGGCGAGCACTTGTGTGTGCATGCATACGATAGAACTGAACCAATGATAGAGGAACCTTAGCCCATCCCGGTCATCGCAACAAAGAGGCGGTTGGGTTTCATTGCAAACCCTCTCACTCTCCCACACGCTCATAAATAACCATACGGACTCTCTGCCCTGACCAGGGAGAGAAAAGAGCCATTTAGGAAGCTCTTCTCCCCTCATGCCTTGCAACTGACCTTTAATAAGGGTCATTTGATAGAACGGTGGTCCGCTGACCCCAAAACACCTCTCGACACACACCTTACGTTCGCCTCTTGCTGACACCAACCTGAACCATCCAGATAGTAGAACTGTGGGGAGACCACTTGGCAAGCTGTGGTAATTGTGGAGAGCCATTTAAGACTCACAAGAGAAAAATCTTTACAGGCTCAGTCTTGGAGTATGTGAGATGGCAACACAGGTCAGAGGTGAAGGTCACAATACGGGAGGAGGGGAATAAATCCTGTATCATGAACGACAATGGACGCAATCCGCACTGACAATGATGCCATTGTGGGCTGTTGGTTGCTTAGTGTGTCCTGGAGCTGCGCCTAATAGAGTTATAGTGCCGATGTGATGGCTGCGGAGTGAAGAGAGTAGTATCCTTTTATATGAAGGAGGCAACTGCCTAGGAGCTTGAAAAGGGGTCTCAGCTTCTTGGTGTTTGCATGAAAGCCTGGTTACAGCTATCAGGGAGGGGGCACAGCAAACTCCTCTTTTGCAGTGCAAACACACTGCTTTGTTTTTTTCTTTTGCTGACAAATTTAGGACGTTTTTTAGCACATAATTGGTCAAAGCAATTCTATCCATTTTTCCTTCTCTGCATGTATCCTTTTTCTACGGTTTACTCTGTTAAGGGATATGGCAAATAGGAGGGCAGACACCAACCAGGGCTAATAAAAGTGAAGCATCTAAATCAGATTCAAACAGCAGCTAAAAAAAATTAAACTCAAGTTGCGTTAAAGTAAAAGTGAAAAATTGCCAAAAACTGAAATTTCCGAGTAAAATTGATTATTTTGTTTTCGTTGAAAATAAAGAAAAGCAATTTGCTTGAATGGATAAATTCATAGGGGCAGCACGGCGGCGCAGTGGTTAGCGAGGTCATGAGATCAAAACCTCCTGTGTGGAGTTTGCATGTTCTCCCTGTGCTTGCGTAGGTTTCCTCTGGGCACTCCGGTTTCCTCCTACATTCTAAAAACATGCATGTTAGGTTAATTGGCCGGTCCAAAAATGTCCCTAGGTGTGAATGAGCGATCGAATTGTCTGTCCCTGTGTGCCCTGCGACTGGCTGGCAACCAGTTCAGGGTGTCCTCTGCCCACTGCCCGAAGATAGCTGGGATTGGCTCCAGCATCCCACGCGACACTACTGAGGATAAGCGGCACAGATAATGGATGGATGGATGGATGAATACATAATATAAGAATATTTACAGTTGAGAAGCATGCATTAATATTCGAGCAATTTTTTTATAAAAAGTAAAGATGTTCAATACCACGTTTTTAGATCATACGATACTCAACTGTCATCATTACGGATACTACAGACCCATACAGAAAAAAAAATCCATTGCTTTTGCAAGACATAAATGATATTATAAATGTACCTTTAAATCCTAACATAATATTTCTTCTTAATATGGGATTTGAGAAATGGCAATTTAGAATTTTTCTTATTTCGTGTTACCCCTGTGGGCAAACAAACTTGTATCAACCACTATTGCTAGTACCAATACCTTATACATACATTTTGGTTGCAGCACTGACACTTGTGTAACTCACCTATTCCCATGAAAATACAATCTTCAGTTTAGAACAAATTTTTTTTACAATTTTCGATGCATCAATGCACTCTTCAAAAATAACTGGACTATAAGCCAACTTCTTTCGCAAGCCTTCAACCCTGCGGCTTATGCGATGTGGCCAATTCATGCATTTCATCTAACGGCCACATCAATTTGTACAGCGCTTGACCAAAGAGTCTAAAATGGCTGCATGGACCTAAAATATCAAATTCACAGTAAAAAAAGGCAATAACTGACATGACTCACAGTAAGACCTCTGCTCCTGAGCAATTTGCCCCAACATTTCAAAATTTGAAAGCAGCTTTCCTCAGACTTCATGTTTTAGTTCCTACCAAGGTAATTCAGGGCTCATTTAACACCACTTCAAAACACTGTAAGCTAATGTGTTTAGCCATAGTCACTGTTAAGTCTTCGGATTATTGTTTTTCAGGGAGATCAATCTCGTACAATTAAAAACACACTTTCTGACACAGGCCACGGTGGGCAGTGGGCTAGTTTTCTGAAGAAGTATTTAATTTGTGGGGGAAACCTGAAATTGAATTGCCCTCTGCACACATTTTTTCATTAAAATAATGTTATACACCACAAAGCAGACCCAAAACATAACTCAGTTCTATCACATTTTACTGTCTACTTTTATTCCATTGTCTTACTTTGACATGATAGTTTCAACCATAATATTAGTTTTGATTGATTGATCAATTAAAATTGAACCAATAACCTTAGAACTGTGCCGTGGACATGCTAACGACTTAGCTGCCGTACCACTTTCTACAACAATATTCTTAAAAACAATTCTTTACTGAAAAGACACACTCATTAAGCAACTCAAAAATGTCTGCTTTTCAAGCTTTACAATGGTCAATCCTTTACTTGAAACAACACTTAAACAAAATGTGGCAATGTCTTTAGAGAAACCGTAAACCCTCGTACCATAACGATATTCTGACAATGCATTGGTGAGCCATTGAGTTCCTTACTTTTCATATCCATACTTAAGTGTAGGCTGTGGCTCAAAAGAGTGACAAATTATGAGCAGAGGCTATGACCACTGCATGCTAAACTAACACACGGTACAGAAGTAAAACTGTCCCAGACAGGCTGAAACAGGAACGTTTGGAAAAATTGTAAATCATCTTTTGCAATTTCACACATTTGACACTCTCTGCATCAAACATTGGATTTCTACTTATTTTTTTTATCTTACTCGTCGGCTTTGTGTGACCTTCTTAAATGAACAAGCTATGTTTCCCAGGGCTGAGCTATTTGAAGCTCATAGTTTTGGTCATTTAAGGTTTTCGGCTCCATTCAGACACTGTCCTCACTTACATTTCCACAATGACAAGATCCTAGGGGCCAGACCATAGTCGTCCTCCACTCTGCCCACAGTTAAGTTGCCTCTGGCAGGACTGCTGCATGCTTTGTGTGCTGGTTCTGGCCACCAACCAGGGAAACCCCACAGTCTCTCCATGGTGAATACCGAACACTCTGCCAAGACCATTATGCATCCCTTCAATGGCTGTGAATAGCTGCACACTACAGTACAGCAGATTGTTAAAATGTGCGATTCACCCTGGGCTATACTGTGAGACCATGACACATATACAACCACTGATGAACAACATTAATCCCTGATATGGTTTCCCAGTGTCGTGACGGCCAACAAACAAAGCAAATCCAGATAAAATGCGCCCTACATTGAAAGCTCCAGAAATATGAAAACATTGATGAATGATTTTCCTTGACACAGTTAGTGGGCTAAAGCTATAAAAGCATTACTCCAAAAGCCAAGAGATTATTCTCAAAATTTTGTGGCAGCAGGAAGCCCATCAAAAGCACATTTAACACGCTTAAGTAGGGATTAATATTTATACTTTCAGGATACAGTTAACAAACAACGTTGAAACACATAAAGAGGAGTACATCTCATGAAAAAAACGCAGCACATTTTTAAATAGGCCAGTAAGTTTTTAGCCCCTACTTTTGCAGTAAAAGATCAATTAAATGATGATTTTATTTTTCTAATACATTTTAATTCTGAGTTTCTAGTGTTCTTCTTAGAATATTGCAGTTGTGGTTATTAAAATGAGTCACACCAGCCAGCAGGCAGCGAGCAGGCTTCCTGAGTTAATCTTACGATTAGCCCACACTGATCCCATCAGGACTCCCTAGAACTGCGGCGAAGAGCCTCCAGGTTTATCCTAAAAGTGATTGTCACTAACACAGAATGCACAAAGGGGGCACGCGTAGATGGCGTATAGCCGTATACAGTACAATCCAAGAATTTCAAGAAACTCTCACCCTAACCCAAGGTCCAACAGAAATCCTACAAGGTACATTATGTCATATTTGACCCCTAGTTGTCACTCTACTGTACAGGGCGACCAGAAATGAGTCCAACAAAAAATGAAGAAGAACGACCCTCGTTGCGTCCATGAACAAACTGTAGCCTTTTCCCTTAAATATACCAGACTAGCCTTCTTAGTCTAGCCTTGTCGGGATGTTTGCTAGCCTTATGTCATCACGCAGAATTTCCAGTATTCCCTGAAGTATTGAAGAAAGTAAATGGTAAATGGTCTGCATTTATATAGCGCTTTTCAAGTCAATGAAGACCTCCCAAAGCGCTTTACAATGTGCTTCACACTTACCCATTCACACACACACTCAGTCTGTCATATTTTTCGCACATTCGTTCAGTACTCATTTATCACAAGAGAAAGATAGTGATATACATTTGGACCAGTTTTATTTTAATTTTTTTTTTTTTAATTTTTTAACAAAAACACGATTGTTCTTAGCGACCCCTTAAGAAAACGTTATTCTTGGCTACTAATACATTACAAAGCTTTAACTCTGATGCAGATATTTAGAACGATTTAGAATAGATTTAGCATTGTGTGACAGTACACAAAACATAGTGGACATCAGTAAAAGCTAGTTCCAACTTGAATCCTAGCTCTCAACCCGAAGAATCTGTACTAGCTTGACAAAGGGTTGAACCCACAACCCTGTGAACGTAAGATAAGTATCTTACCAGTTCGGTTATGAGTTATTTAGCATGCTCAAACCGTAGCTCCAACCAAAACCTTGACGCTAACCCAATGCCTAAATCCTCTAAACCTCAAATTTGTCCTGGCTTGACTGGGGATCAAAACTGCAACTCTATGTATGTAACATAAGCATCTTATCACTTGAATTACAGGTAATGTGGTATGTTCAACATTCAAAATTAGCTGTAATTAGTGAGTAATTTGAAACCTTAAAATCTTCAAGCCCTAGTTTAGGGCATAAACATTAACCCTGATTCCAACCAAAACCCTATCAGTTGAGTTACGGGTGATGTGGAACACCTAAAGGTTTAATTTTGTATTTACTTTATACATGCAGAAATGTCCAGCACTGCCGGGAATTCTCCTTGGGCGAGGTTGTTGGGGTTGCTAAGGAGCCAAGCCAAAAGTGGCGGTGTTGGAAAAAAAAAACGGTGTAATTAACTCGCAATCCGAACAACCCCACCTGCTCGGCACACGTATCCACCGAGGCCTACAAAATGCAGTGTTCATATAGTGGTCACATATAACACAATGTCCCTTTAAAACAGCAATTACATGTCAGATACTTGTATCACTTTACCACTAATACTGTGTAGGATATACTTCATTTCATCTTTATATCCTCCAGCTGTTTGAAATACTAGTGGAGAAGCCAGATCTCTAGAGATCAAACCAAGCCTGACTGTCCTCGCCTGACATATCTGGAGCAGCATAGCTTTTGCACGTCAAAGAGTATGGTGATAGTGAAATGTGTCATACGGGTCGGACCCAGAAGTTAAGGGGGCAAGCGGTGTGCCCTTCTGACACGGAGGGGGAAGGGGTGGGATAGCTGCCAAATGACATGCTGTGACAGGCTTCCAGGCTTCTCAAAGTGGGAATGGCATGGAAGGCACAAAAGCAAACACTACAGCTTTGTATTTGCATCCAAGTGTTCGCACATTTGTGCGACACGCAACATTACGTGCCAGTTTTCACTGCGACAAACAGTACACTGTATGTAATAACAAATAAACTAGCCTACGACTAAACATGCACGAAGTTACTTTTGTGAAAGAGAGTTTATGTGCATGTGCATGCAGTGTACAGAGTATAGCAATTACTTTTCCCGATAGCGAGTACTCTAACGCGTTATTAATAAAATTTCCTGTAACTCAACCGTCACTAAAACATGGTGCGTTACTTTGCAATTTTTAAAAGCAGTGAATGATTTTCTTCGTTTCCGATTTACCTTTGCACTTAGCAACAGTCAAAGCTTGATCCACCATCAAAACAACAATGAATATTACACCCCGAAAGGGTTGGCGTGTTTGCATGTACCTACAAAATATAACTGAATACAGTTACGGTGGCGCACTTTCAAGCAGAGTCTGAAAATGTGTAACTCATCCTTTCTGATTTTCTTATATTCTCCCTATCGTATACACTCACATCGAAGCCATATTTACAACTATAATCATTTATATAATTTATAATAATAATGCAATTTAGTTAACACCACCCAAAAGATCATCGGCTCGATAATTTCAAGTCAATTTGGCTCTTTTTGTTTGTAAAATTAGTTTTGCAACACACCGTGCTCGGAGAAAAAAAGAAAAACGTCTTGGACATTAACCAGAAACGGACAAGAATATCTTCGAATTGTTTGACAACAAAAGACAAAATGGATATGGAGTGTCTCTGCTTTGTTAGTTCGCAAGCTTGCACAGGTTGGTGTACATGTTTACTTTGATTTATTTTATTGTGTTGCTATTTTTTAGCAGTTTAAGTGGTTTGGCTTCAATTCGAGTATATATGGTATATACTAGATCAGGGGTGGCGAACAAGTTTGACACAAAGAACCGAATTTTTTAACTGTGAAAGTCAAAGAGCCACACCACGGACTGACCTGTCATAACAGACAGACAGACACAAACACACACAATTAAAAACATATTATTTCCCATAACACACTCCTCTCCTTCAATACAACAAGTATTGTTCTTGTGTTAATTTCAAGGAAAGTGTCCACCCTCAATACACAAAAAAAAAAACTAAACACGAAACAAGGCAAAGAGCCACAGTATATAGAAAATAAGGTGAGGCAAAGAGACGCATTCTTATTGGCGGCTCTAGAGCCACGTGTTAGCCACCCCTGTACTAGATAGTTACTTTCAGAGTAGCGTGCTACTTTTGGGTGTCAATAATCTGGGGGTAATGGAGTGACTTTTTAAATTGAACTGAAATAAATTGTCTTTATTGTCATTGATATCCTTATTGTGAAAGATTGTCTGCAACGAGATAAGACATGGCCCTCCAGGGTAAACATTTGATTAAGACATTAAAGAGAAAATAAGGGAAATGATTGTTAGGATTAAAAGGCAAAACATATTTACAACATAGTGCTTAGAGTCTGGCCTAAGTTATAATAGTAGTGCAATGTTTATGAATGAAAAAGAATAGCATTGTAACAACAGCGCAATGAAAAGAAGTGCAATAACATTGGGCAGCAACAAAAATCCCAAGAATAAGGCGCAGGGTATATATTTTCACAGTTTCTTGCAATATCAATAACTAGTAACAGTAACTATTATTTTTCTGGAACACGTCCAACGCTGGTAAACATAAATATGAAACTCCAGAATGTAGATTGTTCGATATCTGTATTCATCTTGTCTATTCAGGCCAGTTAGTTTCTAAAGTTGTAGTCGCACTGACTGAACACAGAAAAGAATCATCTTACTGGAGGGATGGAAAAGGAATGCTGCAGGCAATTACCTCCCTGACTCCATGTCCTTGGGTCAAAAGGGGAGCGTGCAGTCATAAACACATGGACACCAACAGAGACAAACCTCTGAGCATGCAGACCTCGATTCCCTCTCCCTGCAGCCACACAAATCTGCTGGGAGAAGAACCCCTGATTGTTTAAATTTACGACACCGTGACATTCTGTGCTGTGACAGGACAAAAACGGTCATACAGTACTCAATCCACACAAACGCATACATTATTGCAAATATGATAGTAAGTATTTAGAGTTACTCTTTCCAGTCACTCATTTCATCTGATTCCAAATAAATATACCTCTTGTGCCGTGAACTTGATGATATCAGAAATAATTACAAGTGGGCTCTCTTTATCACGGACACACATGGGCAAACGTTGACAATTTTGCGGCTAAACTTGTTTGACAAGCTCAACAAGAATACAGCATACACTCGAGAGTACGTAGGCGACATAATCGGAAATGAGAATAAAAGAGTTTAGGCCAAACGGTTGTGGGATACGATAGGAAAAGCTGAAACATTGTCCAGATAAAATAAAAATACATGACATGACGTCATGCTTATGTTACATATACAGTCATTTGAACCTACTTCAAAATCACAGCTATCATCTTCATATGTATTAATCTTACAAGATGAAAACAAATAAATTTAAAAAAAAATCGATTTATTAATTCTAAAACTGTTTTTAATATTTCATTCATGCCATCTGAACCATATTCAGCTGTTAAAGAGTGGCGTTTGAGAAGGCCTGAATGAAAACGTTTGGAACGTACCATTCAGGTTTTAGGGACAAATTAATTCTAAAACGACATATATTTACGGGAAAAATAATCTTTCGGCAAAAGACTTTAGAATTTCATTATTCGAGTCCAACTATCATATACTTATACAATGAGTGTTCGTAATAATGGCGGAAAAATGCGTGGAGATAAAAATAACCCCCCTAACGGGTAAGCAGATTGGAATCGTCCAAGATGATGTTAGAACTGCCCTTTATATGCGTTCGACTTCCTAGACGGAGTTAAGTCAAGCAATGAGATGATACAAATTGGCGATACAGTACATATTGCTAAGTACATTTCTTCGACAGAATCTATTTGGACCTCAAGGCGCTTTATGTAACAATGATTTCATGGACGGTTTCTTTTGTTCGAATCCATTCTAGGACGCTTGGTCCGATTAGATACAACTGAAATTAAACTCCGCTGCTAAAGAACAAAGGTGCATTATCTGATTTACTCCAAGACAACGACGCTAACTTGGACTACTTTTGTGAAACGGGAATGATTTATCCTTCTGGAGGTTTATTCTACATCGAGATGGATCCAGCACCACCAGGTAATACAAACCACTGCAGCCATTGTCTCTCTTTAAGAGAGTTAAAATCGCATGTCAACTCCTCTTTACTTGTTTTTTCGATTTGATTGCGTCATTGAGTACAAATGTTCATGTTTGCATTGAACAAATGTCCGTATTTAGGCGAATAAAACGTTCGATCGGTCAAGTCGTGGGCGCTGCGCCTCCTCGATGCAATTGCCCAGGCATGCATAGCGCAATTCGCTTGGCAATTACGTAATACCTCAGCGGACCAGGCGCAGTGGTTCGCCTCCTTGTCTTTTGTCCCAAACGCGAAGCACTATTTTGGCGACAGGGTCTTTGACTTTCGCCGAATAGTCTTAAAGCGTGCAAGGACCAAGTGTGCATCTAGGATAAGGAACAGGGAACGTTTTGAAGGAAATATTGTGCGTCAATGGACAGTTTATGAAACAAGCGCTTTGTTCTCCTCTGCAGCCAGCCGTGCTTAATTAGTGCTAGCTCGCAAAGCTACAGGCAAGCAAGCTAGTAAAGTGGTTTGCAATCCTTTTTTAAGTGATGTATCCTTGGAGAATTGATTTGAGTTAAACATTGCAACCAGCATTTTCGGAATGAAAAAAAAATGCGTAAAAAATGGTGTACAAAAATCGACCAATCCACTACTAAGAGCAAATGCATCTGACTTACTGTCTCGTCTAAAACGAATCATTTATCATTTTTTAATACTGTAATAAGTAAAACATTTTGGCTTGAACATAAAATGATCACATTGGGTGGAACAAAATGAGTTTTTTTGGCGATTCTTTTGTACACCTGTTATCATTTGTTATATATGTTTTCTTACACAAAGACCCACATATTTGCAGTTTGAGGGGATTGTTTTTGCTAGGCATGAAAACCTCTCCCTTTTGGAGAAATTAATCGTTTTGAAGTAAAAAAGTGTGACCTATGTGAATTGTATAGATCCGAGGAGAAAATGTTTTTGTATTAGGAGCGTTCCCAGAGTGAATCGGGCGTCACAGACGATGTGTTTGAAGCAAGATCAGTTTTGTTGGCTCTGGCAGGAGTACTGTATGTATTTGTGTGTGATCTGCATTCGTTTTTATTTCATTATGTCACTATTTTCACTTACGGTAACAGAGACGAATGTTAGAGGAGAGAAAACAGAAATTTGCCCTGAAAGATAGGTAAACACAAAAAACATGACGAGGGAAAGTATTCTTTGGTGTATCTGATTATGAACCGGACTTCGAAGAACATGAAATGAATGCATTCTAAATTTTATGTTGGTAGCGTTCATAGTTGTCAATAAATGATTTGAATCATGTATTCAACAACGATTTGTCACTTTCAAAGCTTAGTTTGGGCTTGAGGGAAAAAAAAAACAATGTTACACCAATTTTTAATAAAAAATTAGGGGTGCGCTCACCTGGAACTCTTAGCTCGTTTCCCTGTGTACCCCATAAAAACTCTTAAATCAGGCTCATGGCCAACATTCAAATAGCCGCCTACATTATTTCTGTATCTGCCTTTTTAAAATCAGTTTTATGAGAAAAAAAGAATGGGGACAATTGAAAGGTTTGCAATAATCTGGGGTCTATGCAGTCCTTTGAGACTCTTTGTGATTAAAGGCGATACAAATAAACATGACTTGACTTTATCAATGTAATACATTTCATGCAATAAAACACTTCTGAAGTAACTCCTATGCATAGGTTTTCAATGCAAATATTTATATTTATTGATTGAAAAGGCAGATATTATTTTGCTATTGCTCTTAAAATTTTGTATACAAATGATATCTGTTAATTTAGTGTTTTAAAAACAATTGTATTAAATGGTCCCTTTTCAAACAAATACACAACGAAAATGCGAAATTCATAGAAAATACATTGATTGGTTTAAAAAAAAAAAAACAATGAAGCCCGGGATTCACGAGAATGATGCAAAACTAAATAGCAATGATTGCTGTACCATAGTTTTAGATGTGCATGCGAAGAGGGTCGAACAGACTTAGGCTACAAACGCTTAGACTTGATGAGACGGCATCTAAACGATCCATGACACTATTGTCCCTATAAGTGACGGTTCCTTTACAGTGGAGCAAAGCCAGGTTTTATCACAAGTTTTCTTCTTTTTTTTTCTTTCTTTTTTTAAAGTTCAGGGTTAATGACTCGGATCTGCGGCTTATGGAACCCACACAAATGTCTAGGTCTTTGCTTACTAAGGGGGAAAAAAGCGGGGGAAGGTGTGCAGGTTTGATTTTTCTGTGGCCAGCAGCTTTTGGTTTTTAGCCTGCTCCTAAAAAGCTGCTGTTGCTGCACCTGACTTCTGTTTATTTTAACGTTAGAAAAAGAGAACGGATGGTGGGCAAACCCCCAATTTTCTCCTCTAGTATAGGCAGCTCTTGTCGTCTACCCAACTGCCCAATGAAAGGCACTTTTGTCCTGACATGAAATATATCGCCCCTCACCTTCTCTTGATGCGGTTTGCCCTCCTTTTTCATCCTGAGGAAAACGCTTTTGGCCAACTTAGATGTTCTTTTCCTTGAAGACTGTTGGGAAACTTGTGAGGGATTTGCAAGGCCTCATTAAGTACAGAAGACGGGTCGCGAAGTTCAGGAGGTAATTCAGTACTGATCTCTCAATTGAAGCATAATTGCACAATTAAATATTTAAGACCGTGCTCAAGCTTTAGTAGAGTATTATGTGGCGAACCTTCCATGATGAACAATTGCTGTAAAAAAATACAAAATTGTGCCGTAGTTTTAAATTAGACAAATAATTAATTGGAACCCATCTAACGTTCTCAAATCTGCCCCAAGGATCTTAAGAGTTGGCATTATTTCAAACATTACTAAAATTTGTGATAAGTCATGACACAAGCTCGTGCAACAACTACCCCTTGGGTGTCAGTCATGATGTGTCATGTGACATCTTTTGGAAACATGCCTGGGCTTGTCCCTGACAAGCCACCAGGCAAGGCTGCCACAGAATTACTTGAGCAAGAGGTGTGGTGTGCTTTGTTGATAATTTTTGAGACATTTTTGAATCTTTAATTATTAATATTTGCCCTAATTGCTTACTGTTTTTCTTAGCTCTCCCTCCCAGGTCAACAAAGCCAATGTCTTCCGGCGAGAACAATAACTGCCTTTCATCACAGTCCAACTCACTACAAGATGCTGAGTGGTACTGGGGTGACGTAACCAGGTAAAGACGGGCGCAAACTTAAATTATATCAGCTTGTATTGCCAGGCATTTGACTTTTGAATGGGTGGTCGTGTTTCATCTATGAACCATTTCTGCCCCCCCCTAGGGATGAGGTAAACGAGAAGCTTCGTGACACACCCGATGGCTCCTTTCTGGTACGCGATGCATCCACAAAGTTGCAGGGAGACTTTACGCTGACATTAAGGTAATGGGGTTTTATTAAAGTTGTATTTGATGTGGTTTGTGTCCCATTTTACCTAACATTAAATAAACAAATAAATTGTGGTTAACAGGAAAGATGGCCATAACAAACTGATCAAGATATACCATCGCGATGGGAAGTATGGGTTCTCAGACCCACTCACATTTTCTTCAGTGGTGGCGCTCATTTGGCACTATCAGCACCATCCATTAGTGGAGTACAATGCAACGTTGGACCTGATGCTCACACATCCAGTATCTCGCTACCAACAGGTTAGTGTAAACTACGACATTCACCTTGAATTAGCATTGCCCTGAATCCTGCAAATACAAACCCAATTAGAAAGAGGTCTTTTCAATTAGTTTCGTTGGAGTTGAATTATTTACAATTTCTTTTTTCATATAAAGCGTTGTGTTACTAAAAATTAGCTTATAACCTTTGTCTAGTAATCGTATAATTGTTTGCTTGTGTAGGGTTTTGTAAACTCAATTACTAATTTACCTTTAGAATTACCTAACAGAATTTATATTAAACACCTAACCTTTATAAATCTGATTTGTCTTCACACCAGCCGAAGGAAAACTGTCTTAATCTTGCTTCAAGAAAGCTCAAAGAAGTCCATTGTCAGTATCAGGAGAAATCTAAGGAGTTTGATCGTCTTTATGAAGCCTTCACTAAGACGTCGCAGGTAATAACTTCAACTGAGTTGATAATGACCTCTGGTGGTGTTTCCGCTTGACCAAAAATAAATTGGTGTCCCTTAAACTGATTATCTAATTTCAGGAAATCCAAATGAAACAAACTGCAATCGAGGCATTCAACGAAACAATGATGATCTTTGAAGAGCAGTGTCGTGAACAGGAGCGCTACGGGGAAGAATTTGAGAGGAACAATCAGTCGGAAGGAGCCGATGAAGATCTTGAGAGGTACTACCACGATTGCTTTTAGTTTTCAAAGTAGACCCCTTTCTAGTTTATGATCGGCTCAGCAATTAAACACTCATCATTTAATCATTTTTAAAAATTGCACAATTTTGAGATTGATGGTAAAAATTTGAGTTTAACTTGAATTACTAAAAGCTTTTGCTAATTATCAAACAATTGTAATTAATAAATTGTCATTGTTTTAAGCTGTAAGTCACTCATGCATCATGAATCTGAAATGTTACTAAGATTTATAATTTCTTTTAGATTTTTGATAAACTATGAGAAGTTGAAGTGCCGTCTCAGCGACATCTATGACAGCAAGATTCACCTTGAAGAAGACTTGCGCAGTCAGGTTGAGGACTACAGAGAGACCGACCGAAAGATGAACAGTTTGCGACCAGACTTAATACAGCTGCGCAACATCAGAGACCAGTATCTCAAGTGAGTATCCTGAGATAAGAGTGTTGTCATGACTTTTTTAAGGATGACACTTCTATGATCAATAATGTTTAACAAATGTCATTGATATTTTTTCAATATGCAGCTGGCTCAATCACAAAGGTGTACGGCAGAAACGCATAAATGATTGGCTCGGAATACTGAAAGACAGCCTTGATGAGTAAGTACAATTGCACAAATAAATTGTTTTCGAAGTGGGCAAGTATTGATGCTGATGCAAGTTTTATTCAAGTACTCGCTATTGGCCGTTTAACAATCAGGATCTAGCAATTTTTCTCTAATTTCAGATATTTCAAATTAATATTGAGGAAAATGTATGTTGGAATAAATGGTAATTATTCAAAAATATTCCCCCCTTTTATTTTTTCAAAAGGAATGGGCATTTTATAATACTTTATTGAAGTAGATAATTTAAATATACATATTTGTAATTGGTATCACTGACTTCTAAATAGTTTACTTTCGGTACCAGGCTAAAAAGATGTGGTATGCAAAGTCCCCATTGTTGCCAACTTTTCAGGCAAATTGTCCTTTGTTTTTGCAGTACCTACGTTTTGAAAGGAGATGAGAAGAATTTACCGCATCAGGATGAGTCGAGTTGGTTTGTGGGCGAACTGAGCAGGACTGAGGCCGAAGAAATGCTTCAGGGAAAAGATCCTGGGA
This sequence comes from Urocampus carinirostris, assembly GCF_059441175.1. Lineage (NCBI taxonomy): Eukaryota > Metazoa > Chordata > Actinopteri > Syngnathiformes > Syngnathidae > Urocampus > Urocampus carinirostris. Next base: position 36,585,525 of record NC_142349.1, on the reverse strand, counting down.
CATTCCTCATCCGTGAGAGCAGCAAGCAAGGCTGCTATTCCTGTTCTGTTGTGTGAGTATCTAAAGCTATTACTAGACGATGATTAAAGTCATTAACGAGTAAAAGTCATTGTGGTATTTTCTTTTTCAATTTCAGAGTTGACGAAGACGTGAAGCATTGCATGATCTACAGCACGCCACACGGTTACGGCTTCGCTGAGCCTTACGATGCCCACTGCTCACTGAAAGACCTTGTTCTGCACTACCGCTTGCACTCCTTAGTGCAACACAATGACGCCCTAGATGTGAGGCTGTCCCATCCAGTACAAGCCAAAGCGACCGCAATGCCTTCGCAACACGCAGAGGAACACAAACTCTTACAGACTCCCAAACAGACAGTGAGGCTCTCGCCGGCTGCTCCAGAATTGTAAACTAAATAAGATTATCTAAAGGACATGTTTACTGTATCCTGTGAGAAGGACTGCATCAAGGTGCATTGTTGAAATGTTGCACTAAAGTGATTCCATCAGTGGGACTGGAACTTGAATGTCAGCTTCTATTACTTTAGTTTTTAAGAAACTGTTATTTCCAAAAAGATTATGTACTTGGTATATTGTTGTCCGTTTGTTGGGCGTTCATTTTAGGTGGAATTGACATGCCGCATCTTGGTTGGATTTCTACCGTCTGAGCTGACCATGCCACAGATTTTGCTTCGAATTAAATTGGCTATGAAAAGTAGATATACATAAATATATTGGAATACTATTACTACTACTTAGTACTTTGGTGCGGGGAAAATGGTGCTGTACACAGGTAGTTTCTGTTATCCCGGTTTGGTGGACCAAACCATTTTTCTGGGTAAATACCACTTGTGAATATGTGAAAAATTGTGGTGCAATTTGAAAATTTGCCCCGTTCATACAGTCAAGTGGTTATTATGTAGCATTAACATCTGTATAAACAAAATCTTTATAAATGCATACTCGATGTGAACCCATTGACCAATGCAATTGGTTGAGCAAAGAAAACAATTTTGCTCTATCAATGCTTTTGGGAAATTCTTTGGCAATTACCTACAACTGCTGATGAAAACAATCTGAAGTACTGTATGGTATAATCTGTTACTCAAATAATTATAAGCCTTTTGTATTCTATATTTTTTCTACAAACATGCCACAAGATGAAAGCTTGAAGAAAGTGCAATCCAACAGTATTTCTATTGTTGCAAAGTGTGACGGTGGTGTGAAGGTCGTGCAGTTATGAATGGTTGACATGTGCCACAAAAATGCACTCTTTGGTGGTGTCGGTAAGATGTGGCCTCAAATGTTCTTTTGAACATTGAGAAAGTCCAGAAGTATCCTGCCTCCATTACTTGAATTGTGGCATCGCAAGAGCTTTTGAATGTGTTTCTTGACATGCAGCCTACATAACTAATGGCGCAAAGAGTCTGTTTAACTTCGCACATTTTTCTTTTCCAAGTTTGTGAACAACAGAAAATATGTACTGCGAAACTCAAATGTATTTTGGAAGTTCCTTCTTGGGACCCGTTAAAAACTCCAGAAGGGGATGGAGGAAATGCCTTGGGTGAAGCTGAGAAATGTGAGATCCCGACCTTTTTCTTGCTGAAAGACAATAAACTGATGAGGGTTTTGTCATCTTAATGCTATTTTGTGCTGCATTATTTCAGACCTTTGCTCATTATTTGATTCATCCTTATGTCAAAATAATATACAGGACTGTCTCAGAAAATTAGAATATTGTGTTAAAATTCTTTATTTTCTGTAATGCAATTAAAAAAACAAAAATGTCATACATTCTGGATTCATTACACATCAACTGAACTATTTCAAGCCTGGCAATCGTTTGTCGTTTGACACCAACCTCTAAAATCATGTTCTTCCCCTCTTAAACAACAAATGTAATTGTTAAACCATAATCTATTGATAGACGTTATATTTTTTAAGCCAAAAGTAAAATCTAAAAAGTTCTAATGTATTATGTAGTCAATTAAGATTCAAAAAGCATCATCACCATATTTGTATCCATACTTGGCATATTAATATAGCTCAGGCTTTAGCCAATGACCAATCATGGTTCTGCTTCAGAAAAGCAGAACCGGAATTGTTAGAACCATGATCTGTTGCCGCCAGCTCAGCCCTGGTAACGTAACCAAGTTTTGACACAAACTCTCAAAATGGGCACTCCCTGAAAAGAATAAAAACAAATGTATTTTGCTTTGCAATTAAAATTATACAAACACAATGTTAATCAAAATGCTGTGTTTGGACGAGTGATGAACAATACCAGTTATTGTTAGGACGTTCTCTGGGTTGACTTTCACTTATCAATATTATTGATTTGTAACTGAAATAATGACCTGTAGGTGTTTCCTGCCCAAGGGCAGCAAGTTATAGCTTATGTAACTATTGTATTCCAATGAACTTTGGGTTCAACAGCGATAGGACGCACTGGGGGACATACCGAGGACAGCTGGAAGAGAAAGGAAGTGACCAATACAATCGCAGGATATGCTTTGGAACTTGTATCCCAGCCTGGTATGTCCGCATTATCTCACTCAAAGAAAATCTGGGCCATTTGCCACATGCAGTCATTTCATTTCAGGCTAGAAGAAAAGTTTGGTTTGCAAACATTAGAAAGTACTGAGAAGCCTCACTTTCATTCAAGGAGTTTTTCACACATTGTTGTAATGGGAAAGGCACGCAAAATGTCTGAAATAACCCAGAGTACTATCAACTCAAAAGCACTTGTACAAACACTGATATATAGAAAACACTGTTTAGGGCAATGTCCCCAGTTGACACTAGTGTGACCAAGAACAACATGTGGCCTTTATCAGTCCTCACATACGGCTCACATTAGGCAGGGATTATTAAGGTGAAGAGGCCAGGGATGTACGCCGAGGAGAGCCTCAGTTCCAGGCAATGGATTATTCTTCCCTACCTGTCTCAGCACTTAGATGGTGGAAATATCTCATGACTGATCCCTTAGATGGCCCCCATTCCTTTAAAATAAACTGAGAGAGATATGGGGTTATGCAGAAGAAAGAGTATTTTTTTAGAGACGGGTGAATACTGTTACCAGGTATCGGTGCCTTTTTAAGCTACTTAAAACGGTAGTTTGTACCAATATTGACTGCCTGTTATTCACCAATTGACAACAAGGAACTTAAAATTAAAAAGGTATCTTTTCATCAAACAAACAGATAAATATTGATTAAACATATTTAGTTTAGGATTCACATTTTTGCAGAGGGAAGGAAATTTTATTTGGAATAGAAGCTGCTGGTGTCCTTCAACAAAACCACGGTGGAGAGCATTCTTACAAACGGCATCACGATGTGATCTGCCGGGAGCATGGTCGCAGACATTAAAACCATACAGAAATTCATCAACACAGAAAATCATTTGCTGCTCTCTACCCAGTCTGGCAGGGCCAACAACATCATAAAGGACTCCTCTCACCCCAGCCAAAGCCTTTTCATCTGCTTGCTTCGGGTAGGTGCTAGAGGTTGCTCAAAACAAGGACTAACAGACTCAGACAGTTTCAATTAATGTAAAATTATTTTGGAATTTTTTTGCTGCTCAATATTATAAATTGTTTTAGTGTTTTGCTATGCATGTAGCTGTATGTAGACAGTCGGGAATACTCGATTGGTCGAACAGACGAGGGCAAGGGAGAGGCACGGAATTGTTAATGCGGAGGCAAGCAACAAAAATATCGAGGCTTAGTAGAGCAGACCTAAATCGTAACCGTATGTGAAAGTCTGTTCTGAACGTTTTGTATACGGTACATTATCAGGAAACTTAACATACTTATCTGTACATTCAAGGAAACTGTGCGGGTCAGATGTATCGACATTTCGTTCTGTATACACGTGTACTAGAATGACAATAAATTAGATCTGAATCTGATATCTTGTCAGGCCAGACATTTGTTTTTACTTCCATGTGCAGACTATTCATTAACAGCACTTGGTCTCATCTTGATGCTAGCTACTAACTATCTGTACTCTTTTCAGATTATCTCCATATAAGTCAAAAACAGAAATGCGTATTTGCATGTTGTAATCACGCAGCCTTAAACTCACGTTGAATTACTTTTTAACGTTTTACTAAACTTTTGCTGAACAGGCAAACCATCTGTTTCGTACTCTTTTTTTTGAAAAACTATCAGACATCGAACAACATAAGTCCACATAAAACCACTACCGCGTATCTGCTGTATTTTGGCCTCTTTATCCTGACATTCATTTTATCTTAATTTTCTCTTTTTTAGATGTTTATTCTGGGCCTAGAGTGTCATCTCTAATCTCGCAAACAATATTTACTTTGTTGTTCTCAGCGACAACATATACAACTCTAATTTATGCACTGATGTTATCTCTATTTAGTACATTATTAATGACTACTAAAGATTTCGGATATTAGACTGAATTAAATGTGGTGCATCTGTAGTCATCTATCGTGCAAAGAAACACGTGAATCCAATACTGTTCTGTTAGGCCCATGAACATTTCCTGCAACCTGAAATATCCCCCCAAACCTGGCTACCTCCCAGAGTAACTTGCCTACACAGCAGTTAAACTAACACAACTAAATCTCTTTTCCTTTTCCCGAGCTCCCTCCCTCTGAAAATAAAAACCAGCCCCCACGCCCTTTTCCTCTTAAAAATAATACACACTCCTCCATTTCCTTAGCCCTTCATTTTCATTCCACTGATCATTTGTCAGCACGCGCACAGAAATCGCAGCTGTCCCTAGATTCTCTTTTTCGACTTAATAGTGTGGCGAATACTTTTTATAGTCACACTTTAAATGTAGTGGCGAGACCATTAAATGACTTACAAGCTTGGGGGGAAATAGGTTCAGGCATTCGGCACCGCCAGCTCCAATCATCTCACTCCTCCTCTCTGTCTCCGTCCGATTCCTCTGCGTTCAGGCCAGACTCACAGCCAATGGAAAGCCGAGAACGTGAAGCCTGTCATCCAATCAGGATTCAGTTGCTATGTTGAAGTAGAATCGATACTGTTTATGTTTTTTTCAACCTCCCCCTTTTTATTAGCTCACGATATAGAATCCTCATACTCATAGGCTGAGCGCTTGTTGCTTACCTGTCCAACTCCAGGCAAAAGCAACATAAACAATTCGACAATCACGCTTCACATTTACTCTTCGGTCTAGACTGCAAATGGCATAGTTACCCTAATCACACTGTTGTATTTGCTTATATCGGGTCACCAGTTCATCTTTCTATTGTTATATAATAAAGGTTGCAAATTAAAAATACCAGGGTTTTCGAACTCATTTTATCTCGGGGTCACATGGTAGAAAAAACATTCTCATGGTGGCCAGACTAATAAATGAATGGCATGAAAAGTTTGCCTTAGCTGGAGGGCTGGGAGTCATTTAGGAGCCTCACAATCAAATTATCATTCAGGGGTGTAAGATTGGGCTGCATGGAGCCCCGAGGTTTCCTCTGAACGTTTTAAAATCCTCAGTGCTCCTCCATAGCAAGTAATTTTTCACTTATCTGATTAAACCTCTTAAAAAAATAAGAAAACAAAAATTTTTAGCTTACCCGTTGCCATTTTAGTCACTCGGGGTTGATGGGTTTGGATTATGATTGTGTGTAACAAAAAGAATTGACAATTCGTGTTTGTATCAGTTAGATTTTAGTCGTAGTAAAGTTTCCGTGGACTGTGTAATAAGCCTGGCGGCACAACGGCTGACTTTTTAGTGCTTTTGTGGCACAATTCTGAGGTCCTGAGTTCAAATCCAGCAATCAGCCTCCCTGGCGGAGTTTGCATGTTCTCTCTGTGCCTCCTCAGGTTTCTTCCAGGCCTTCCGGTTTCCTCCCACATTCCAAAAACATGCATTGCAAGTAAATTGTTGACTCCAAAATTGTCCATAGGTATGAGTGGACGTGTAGCTGGGATGGGCTCCTGCGCTACCCTAGTGAGGATAAGCGATGCAGCCAATATATGTGCCAAGCCCTCTTGCCCAACTTCAGTGACCTTTGACCTTTTGGAGGCATGGACCAAAATTCTTACACTACATAAATGTCCTTTGGGTAGAAGTTGTTACAACTACAAAGAAGGTACCTACTTTAATTCCTCACCTATTACTCTTAACTTCTATCTACCTTTTACTGTCTATACATAGGAAATACCATGGGCTGATATTTTCTATTTTAAGGGGACATTGTGTGTTCTTTACCACCTCCTATGAATACGCAGATATCTACTATATTTGTTTGTTTGTTTGTACATGATTCAAATTGAATCTTTTCTTCCGGCGCCGTCACGAATGGCAGCCACTCCAGCAGCTCCCGTGTTATTTTCGATTGTTCTCGATTGTTCTCAGCTCAGGGATGCTGCTGGAAATGTGAATTTCCCTTCGGGGATGAACAAAGTATCTATCTATCTATCTATCTAGTAGTAGAAAGAAACTTCAGTTAATAATAAAAAAAATATTAATTCAAATAATAAGCAAAACTACATTAACTATCATACAAATGTGCATTTTTTTGAACACTAGTTGACCGAGGTCCTATTTGCATGTGTTTTAAATAACATGAGCTTCCCTAGAGTGAGCTGACATAGTTGTCGGCCGTATTGCTTCTACGGGTGCCCAAAAACAAAAACCTTCGAGAAAGGCCTGGCAAAAAATAATGAGAAGACAAATTATGTGGTTTGGTCACTTAGAGTCTGGTTAATTTGGATTCTTCCTCAAGATTTTTAGCAGTCATGTTCAGTTGGTACTACACCAGACATGTCAAACATACGGCCCGCAGGCCAGATACAGCCCATTAGATCTGCCCACTATTTATTTCCTGGTATAGATAAATTAAATGGTAAATGTCTGCATTTATATAGCACTTTTCAAGTCAATGAAGACTTCCCAAAGCGCTTTACACTGTGCTTCACACTTACCCATTCACACACACTCACACGCACACTCACTAATATAGCAAAGAAAGAGGCGAGTCTCTAGTCTATGTCATTTCTATCAAAAGTTTTTTTTTTTTAATGGCTGAAAAAACAAGTGCTCTCTCTGGCCGCTTTATGGCAGTGTTGAGTTTGTATAGAATGGTGACTGGGTTCAAGTATTCAATTGCATTCACCCGATTGTTAAAAAAAACAGTTAACATATTCAATGGCAAACGTGAAAATCCCTTTTGCACATTTTTTTCTGAATAAATGTGTTGTGTTCAGAAAAGAACCCTTGTCATCCTTGATTCTAATGCGTAGGATAGGCTTAAAAGGAGGCTCAGCGATGAAGCATATTACTCGAAAACAACACTAATAATTTGGAATTGACATTCTTTTACTGATCCGGCCAGCTTGAGAACAGAAAATCTCTATCCGGCCCCTGAGCCAAAATGAGTTTGAGAACCCTGCACTGAAAAATCAGCTTCGCCTAGTGGTCAAAAAAAATACACTGTCCCTTTAATTACATTTTTTTTAACACTTATTATTTATTTTTTTGCATAACAGATGTAATAGTTGTGTTTTGCAAATCAATATTTTAGAAAATTTTAAGCGTTGTCCGTTACAAAATAATCACGTGCCCCGGGTCTGGTATCAGTTGGAAATAAACTCATTATAATATTATAGACAAAATTATAGACGAAAACCTCAGAAAATGTCATTACTTTAAAACCATTCAAATCTCATGATGTTTTCCGTCCTTGGTGGAGATGAATGTTTCAACAGAAGACAAGAGACCCAAGAGAAAGCAGCCAGACAAGCTTTGTTTTTTTTCATACAGAATGATAATTATGGCAACCACTTTCCATAGAATGGACCTCACACAATTTTTTTCCACCCTCTAAACTCACAAGATTCCTTTATTTCCGCCGCAATCATCACTTTAGAAATAACACAATGATAGTTGAGAGGAAGCCCAGTGGCGAAAAATTCCACCCATGACAGGGCTATGTAAGTATCAATGTAAAACATTGGGGGATGCTGCACTCTTAGAAAATAAATAAATAAATTATATATATATATATATATATATATATATATATATATATATATATATATATATATATATATATATATATATATATATATATAGTTGGATGCATTGAATTGAAAAATGAATTTTTATTAAAATGCCTTTCACCAATTTGGACACAAACGTGGAGTGGAATGAAAGGTTTCTATATAATGTAGTTTTTATGTAATCACGTTATTGAATGCCTGAAAAAATGCTTTTTTTCCAAATGCCAAAATATTTAAATCGCATTAATTCACTGCAGCCACTTTACTTCTCACAAGCATCTGTTTTGCATCCAGATAATATTCCGAGTACTCAGCAACAGAGACATACAGACCTCTTGTGAGACAACACATGAGGCATCCAGGACAACACGAGGAACCAAATCTGCCATGTTTTAACCTCAGGTCAAAACAACTTATCTAACATTTTTTTAACTCAAGTTGATTACACTATGCCCTATCATTTTGGGCAAGGGGTGACCAATCTAGGGTGTCAGCAGTGCTTGCTCAAACTCTGCAGCCATAGTAAAATGTGAATTTTCATTTGTATTTATAACAATGAATCATTGCATTCCGTTAAAAAAAGATACAGGCTTGACTTATGTATATTTAAATATTGTATAAAATATGTTTAACAATTACTACAACATATATCACTGTGCGTCTAACGGGAAGATTCTAAAACAGAATTTAAGCAATCACCGGGATCGTGTAATATGCAAATACACTATTCGTTCAATGTGTTATTATTATACTATTACTATTGTAGTTTATGTTTTAAAATAATCACTTGGGTGAAAATGACGTCATATTGTATTCTTTATTTGGGTCGTTTGCAATCATTTTCTCTTGTTGGTCTTTTTTTGGTGTAACACTGTCATCTGGCGGTGTATTTTATAGATACAAATAGAGGTCACCATCAGTATAAAAATTAATTTTTTTGTCTGATTGGAATAGAGTTCCAATGTCCATTATCGCAGACAAGCTCTTTCTTGTTATAACAAAACGTCAGAATAATTCATTCTAATTTTCCATGTACTTTATCTTGAGTAGGGTAATTTAAAAATAAATGCCTTTCGAACATATTTCTTTTTTTGTATTCAGGTTCACCTGAAATAGAATAAAAACACAATAAAATACAGTAAAACAAAATTGCAATATAAGTCAGCTCCCAGATCATTGTTTTTTGGGGGTTTGAACAATTTCATTGACACCTTTCACAGCAAATAAACAATGGGAGGTTTGAACAATTTTTCTCGACACTTTTAAAAGCAATTAAGCATATTCACAATTTCGTTATATCATTTTCTAACAATATGACGTTTGAACAATTTTTGTCGACATTTTTAACAGCAATTAAACACATTCACAATTTCATTATATCATATTCCAACAATATAGAATAGAATAGAATATACCTTTATTGTCATTGTTACAAAATATGAGGTTTTATGACTTTCCTATATAGGGCACGATTTTAACCTCATTAACATATACGGCCATCCTGACAAACACCTCAGGTACGAACTCTTAGAAGACATCCAGTCACATATGCTAGGCCATCAAACACAAATCGTGGGAGGAGATTTTAATTGCATCCTAAGTCGAAAAGACACAAAGGGGACCGATGAGGAGTTTAAAGTAGATAAAACATCAATTTTATTACAGGACATGTGCCGGACATTTAAACTGGAAGATTGTTTCAAATCCATACATCCAGGAGAGGGCTTCACCTGGTTCAGTAGTGACAACGCCAGAGCCTCTTGAATAGACTACATATTTACAAGGGGTTTAACACTGAGTGATGCCAGATTAATTCGTCTTTAAAGAAACTTAAAGAGATGAAACGCACGTCGGGACTACAAAGAAGACTCCAACGCTATTTTACCCTAACACAAAAGGTGATTGGCTTTAATGATTAAATCAGAAGGGTCAAACAACGGATATAAAGAGTAAAGGCATCATACTAAGAAGCATAGAAAGAGAAATAGAAGAAGGGGGAAAAATGTACGCGATATTTTTTTTAATTGTGAACAAAAGTGAGGGGCTTTTTAAACTCCAAAACGATTGTTCAGAACAAAAAAAATCGACTTTGGCCTGGACAGATCTATTAACACTAACAAAGATGTTATATAACGAAATTGTGAATACACTTGATTGCTATTAAGATTTTCGAGAAGGGTTGTTCAAACCTCACATTGTGTTTGCTGTTAAACGTCATATTGAAATATAATATTGTGAATGTGCTTGATTGCTGTTGGGATTGTCAAGATTGTTTTCTGTTATTGGTGTCAATAAATTTGTTCAAACCATGAAAACCAAAACGAAAACAGGCAGGAAAGTAGTGAAATAACCAAATTAGTCGAAGACTACTACAAAAATATATATGAAAGGAAAGAAACACATGAGAATGAAGTTGTGACAGGCGATTTTACTCCTAGACCAGAGTAATCGATGGAGGATCCTGACCGACAACCATAATAAAGTGTAGGAAGTTATGTGCGTCGTCATAAACAAATGTATGGGTGAGTGTAGATTGGATGTTATAGGGGAATTATAGACTTAATTTCAGATATTGGTTGATATCAAAGGGTTAGGTGTCACGATTGAGGTTATTAATATATTTTAATCGTGGCGAGCGATGTGCTAGCATGCTAACAGCTGTGTCAAGGGGGTTGCCTTTCTGTTTTTGTTATGTTAGCGATTGTATTCATAAAGAAGCCAAGTTGCCGTATTTGAGGATATTTTAACATCAGTGAATTGGAAGCTTGTAAATATTGGTGACGTGTGATCTTTACCATGCTATCTAATCAAAATTTCGTGTAATTTTCTTTTGTGTTCAAGCCACCTCATTCATTGTTTTGTCTGTTACAGAGACAGTCGTTTGACAATAATTATGGCCCACACGGTAAGCTTCCTTAGCTGTCATGTCCTCCACTGAAACATCCACTTGTGATGGTGATGCTTCCACTGTCATGGCAACCCAGGCTCCTGACCAGGCTCTTCTGGGCTCAGACCGCTACGCAAGTCTCATCCTGTCTCAATTGAACAAAATGAGACTTCGCACAGATTTCTGCGACGTGCGTCTTAGAGTTGGCGGTAGAGTCTTCAAAGTTCATCGGCTGGTGCTTGCCGCCAGCAGCCCATACTTTTCAGCTCTATTCTCTAGTGGAATGTGTGAGGCAGATAAAAAAGAAGTGGAGATCCTGGGAGTAGACACAGAAGTTTTTGAGGTTTTGTTGGAATTTGTGTATACAGGTACTTGTTAAGTCTGAGAGTCATTCTTTTGTTTTGCAGATTTAAAAAAATATATTTAAAAAGTCCAGCGGATTCAAATGTTCTCCTTTCTTTTTCAGGCACAATCCATGTGACAGTGGAGAATGTTCAAGAGTTGATGTTGGCAGCAGATATGCTGCAGTTGAATGAGGTGGTCTCCATTTGTGGTGGGTTTCTTAAGGAGCACATGGATCCATCCAATTGTGTGGGCATCTTTCAGTTTCTGGAACAGATTGGCTGCATGGAATTATTAGAATTTTCAGAGAATTATATCCACGTTCACTTCTTGGAGGTACAGTATCAATCACTTGGTCCTTTGGTGTATTTCTCCTCAGTGTTTTTTGTTCACGGTTTTCAATTTTTCATACAGTTTATTAGATTTGACTTTGGGCAACAAGCTGGGTTCACTGTGCATTGGTTGTTATCTTAATGCAAGAAGTATTCTGACAAGCAATTAGGGATATCACAAGTCCTAGTGCGAGTAATTTTATTTGCAACCAATAATGATAGCAAGCCCTGATCCAATTTTTCCAAATACATATTAAATATCGAAAAATATAATGTAAATTCTAACTCATATTTACTTGTCATTTGTTCATGTCAACGGGGACTTTGCTCCTTGTCATTTCCCTAACTGGGCATATAGAATGTCTGTGTCCCCCGGAAGTTGTTAAAAATAACTTTATATATTCACTCTAATCAGGAGCCCATGTCCTAGACCAACTAAGTAAGCAACTTAGTGATCAGATTGGGGCAACCCTACAAACAACCATTCTCTTCTGGATAATCAAAATCATTTTTATAACACATCATGACATCAAAAACAAATCTGTGAAGAATTTATTTAAGCCTAATAGGTTTCATTTGCATAGACTAAATTGATGTCCTTCATCCTCGATTGTTCATTCTCAGTATTTTCTTTCTCATTAGGCTTGTGTTGGTGATGAGTTCAAGTGCCTCTCAAAGGATCAGCTTATAAAGCTTCTAAGAAGCGAGGAGTTGAAAATTGAGGAGGAGTTCCAGGTGTTTACTGCAGCCATGGAGTGGGTTTTACAAGATATTGCAAACAGAAAAAAATATGTGGTTGAGGTGTTGGAACCAGTGCGCTTCCCTTTACTTTCCCCACAGAGACTGTTCAAGTACATAGAGGGTGAGGAGACTTTTAACATTTTGCAACCTAGTTTTGAGTATGCACTCTTAGTTAGTTTTATCTTTTAATCAAGGCATGACAGACTTCAGTTTGAGAGTGGCCCTGAAGACCCTTTTGAAAGTGTATATCGAGGTCACAAAGTCTCCAAAAGACAAGACGCACAACCAACAACACCAGGTTAAGATGAGGCCGAGAAGAAAAGCCAGGACATACGTTTATGCCATAGGTACTGGGATATTCTTTCGTCTTTTAGACCAGTATTCTTCACCCTTTTTATGAGCCAAGGCACAATTTTTTTAATTGAAAAAAATCTTTAAGCACACCGCCCTTTCAAAAGGCTTTAAAAAATGTAAGTCTTGGTTTTTGTGTTTGTTTTTCATGTTAATGACTATCATTTACCTTAAATTGACGATTTAAATTTGTTCTTAATCAAACTGTCTTAAATAGATTTATACTGTATTTTTCCTGTGGCAGATAGTATGGGGAAATATTTTTGGTTACTAATTTTGTTTTCATTTTATTTTGACCCTTCTCCCCCCAAGTTTATAATATATCTTTCTTCTGGGAAAAAAGAGGAAAATGTCCATTATATTTTATCTAGTTTTATACAACAGTAATGAAAAATAATTTCAATAGGACAAGCGAGACTTTTCGGGTGCCAGTTTAAGCCTAAACATCATTTAAAAATGATTTACTAGAACAAATTTCTAATGAGGTAAGTGTTTTAAATAAAGCCATCTGCTAACACGCCCTGCGATTGGCTGGCAACCAGTTCAGGGTGTCCCCTGCCCACTGCCCGATGATTGCTGGGATGGCCTCCAGCACCCCCGCGACCCTACTGAGGATAAGCGGTGCAGCTAATGAGATGAGATGAGATCTGCTAACACTTACAATATTAAAGGGACACTGTATGATATTTGACCAATAGATATCATTGTATAAAAGTGAGTGCAAAGCCCATGAATTATAAACTACAGTGGCCAAACTGCACTGTTTTCCTTCAAGTCAAGTCATGTTTATTTGAATAGCCCTTAATCACAAGGAGTCTCAACAGGCTGCACAGACCACAGATTATTGCAAACTACAGACTATTTATAAGTTACATCAAGCCTTCTGAGTCCAGTCATTACTAGGGCTGTCGCAAATATGACATTCGTCCATTCGCGAAATATCATCCAATTTTTTTGCCAAACTTTTTTCTAGGTTTTAGGTTTTTTGTGTACTCTTAGCAGAAATATGGACAAATATGTCAATGTTCATGTCATGTAAAAGAAATACAAATTTCTTGGCTATGAGTATTAAAATGCACGTTTATATGACAGTTCATGGATTTTTACTTATCATTCAAATCAACATTGTTTTTTCATAAAATTTTTATCACTTGGACGTGTTAAATAATACATTAAGTCCCTTTAAGATTACTCTGCTGATGACTGGAATCCTGTGCATATTCAACACTAAATCACTTTAGCAAATACTTCTCAATTCTTTCTCATCTATTAGATGACATTGGATGATTTCCCTTCAGACATTAGACATTAATGTGCTGCGGTACACTGTTTGAGAGGCACTTTTTAGACATAACGCCGCAGGTGTTAAAGAAGCTGTACAGAATTTGGAACTTTTTAACTCGCTGCCACCACCTGTTGGCTTGTCATGGTTGGAGGCTTGTCAGCTCATTCATAATGGATGTGCAAGTACATACAATTCCTAGACTGGCCCAGATAATGTCTTTTTTCACCTTTCTTGGGGTTCTGGTCGGCGTTTGGACTCTACTCGAAGCAGGCCTTTTCTTACTTTCACTATTCTCATGCTACACTAACAAATACAAAACAAAAAAATAACGGGGATGAGCATGATGTTACTCTCTGGCACTCCCGTCATCCCATTCCTCCTACTTAAAGGTTTCTGCCCATTCAGCTTTGCCAAAAGTAAGATAAAAGCAGATAGGTGCAGTGGAAAATAAAACATAAGTGCTGTTTTAATTTAGGTGGCTAGTGTTAAGACATGCTCAATAAAGAAAATATTCTCTTTCAACTCTTTCAAGGACACTTAAATGATGCACCCCACTTTTAAACAAGTGTGAACGAGATTAAAATGTTAACTTTTTGACTTCTTTTCAATGCAGGAGGATACACTCGCTTACAAGGAGGTCGATGGAGTGACAGCAGGGCATTAAGTTGTGTTGAGCGTTTTGACACTTTCAATCAGTACTGGACCACAGTGTCATCCCTGCATCAGGCTCGCAGTGGGCTGGGGGTAGCAGTGCTAGAGGGCATGATTTATGTGGTTGGAGGTAAGCAAGCCAAGATTATGAAAAATACATGGCTGGGGATGATGAGTCTTCATTGCTTTCTTCAACAGGAGAGAAGGATTCAATGATTTTCGACTGCACGGAGAGGTATGACCCAGTGACCAAGCAGTGGGCTGCGGTGGCATCTCTGAACTTCCCTCGTTGTGGCGTTGGTGTCTGCTCCTGCCATGGGGCACTGTATGCGCTTGGTAATTTAACATTATGGTTGGCAGTGTGATAATATTTTACCTTTGTGTAAAAAAATCATGTAAAATGAACTGAATGAGATTCCAAAATGGTTTCTTTGAAATAGGTGGATGGATTGGCTCTGAAATTGGAAAAACTATGGAACGTTTCGACCCAGAGGAAAACAAATGGGAGGTCATAGGCAACATGGCGGTCCCCCGCTATTTTTTTGGTTGCTGCGAGCTACTAGGTTTGTTATTTTCTTTTTGCTCATGCGAGTGTCATTTTATCAGCCTGTTATTAAATACAAGTCAAATTTCAGTTGCTATGTAAATCAACTGAGCATTGTTACTATTATTACATTATTAATTGTTTGTTTTTATAACTTTTACCTCGCCCTGTGCCATTTTTCTTTTGTTCATTATAAAACAAGCTTTTAAGTCTTTCAGCAGAGTTTAGTTTACTTTTAGCCAATCATTTCACACTTTTAGATTATTTGTAAGTACATAATATTCCTTTCTTCCACTCAGTCACTTTACTTCCACATCTTCTCACATTTGGTGACCCTATAACTAGGGTTTGTGAGACCTTTCGGTCTCCCGCCCCATAATATAAAACATAAAATATGATCATATTGTTGCTGCGATGTGACAAAAAAAAAAAACGTTTCTCCATTTTTATTTGACCTTTATTGGATGTTTGCAAAGTAAAGCAAATGTCATGTCTAATTAAGTGCCTGAGCCTCGAGTTGGACATAAGGCTTTCTAATTTTCAACATACTGCAATTATCGTTAACTGCAGGGTTCTCCATATTAACATTCCAAGCAAAAATGTTAATGTAGAGACAGAGCTTTTTGTCGCTGTGGCAGACTCAAAAGGAGGAACAAGTTGGCATTTGAGAATCAATATATAATTTTTACCTAGTTTTACTCATGAAAGAAGTTATCAATAGATTTTAGTCCAGTCCTTATTTAGCTAGTTTTTGTTAACATAAACACATCGTCACTTGAGTGTTATTAAAAAGGGTTTTAGCGTTTTTTGTCTGGCTTTGGTCAGGTAAAAAAAAAATTAATTGTTAAAAAAAATTTCATTAAGTTTTAATTTTTGACCATTTTTGTCTGTAGCTCATGCAAACTTGAGGGGTAACTCTATGGACAAAATATCTTTCTAGCAATAAAGAGGATGTTTGTGTGTTGTTTTTGTGTTTGAAACGATCTCCTGAATTTCTCTTTCAGGTTTGATTTATGTGATTGGAGGAATCAGTGATGAAGGCACTGAGCTTTGCTCCGCAGAGGTATATGATCCCATCTGCCGTAGGTGGAGCGCCTTGCCTGTTATGCACACACGCCGAACATATGTAGGAGTAGCCTGTCTCCACAACTGTATTTACGCAGTGGGTGGTCGGAATGAGGCAATGGGTGCTTTGGAGACAGTGGAAAAGTATTGTCCAGAGCAGGTAACAAAACCATTTGAAAGGCTACATTTTAAAATTACAGTCTTAAGAGTTTTCTGTTTTGCATTACAATTTGAAAAGAAACAGTAGAACTGTCCCTATCCAATCATCCATCGTTTCCCACCTGTCCCACGTGATCTCCAGACTAGGACTAGGGTGAATGTATGAGGGTATATTTCACAGGCATTTTTAGATCCAATATGTCCATTTGCAGAATTGATATGGAGGGTGGTCTGTACGAACATGCTACAAGAAGAAATATGATATGTTTTTCTTTGTTACTTTTTGGTTTCAAGTGTATATTTAGAAGAATTGGATCAGTGCTCCGTATCGTTAGTGTAGTGTTTTTTTGCCTTTTTTTTTGCCTTTTATTTTAAACAAAGGCACTTTTCTTGCATTAATAAAATCCCGCAGGACACCACAGACACACAAAGTTGATTATTCCCCACGGCACACTACGACAATTATTACTAGTTGAATAACACTCCGAGATAACAAAAAAGGAATCAAACTCGGGGCCCAAAAATCCTGATTGGGACATGCCTTTTAAATAATCCATCTTAATTTTAAACCAAATATATTAGGTAGATGTACAAAAATATTTTTGCGATATTTGTACACACTAAATTACCTGACCCTCTGCAACAACTTAGAATCTTGAAATTTGATGGAGCAGTTCAAACCTGTGCTGGTCTGTTTTTTCAGGAGAAGTGGATAGAAGTGGCTCCAATGTCTACTGCCCGTGCAGGAGTATCAGTGGCAGCAGTTAACGGGTTGCTTTACGCCGTTGGCGGAAGGGCTGCCAGCAAAAACTTCTCAGCCCCAGTGACCATTGACTCAGTGGAGGTCTATGACCCGAATCTGGACACCTGGACCGAAGTGGGTAATATGATCGCCAGCCGTTGTGATGGGGGCTTGGCGGTGCTTTGATCACATGGAATATCCTTCATGACAATTGAAGAACTTGCATTAAAGGAAAAGCTGCACCTTCAGATTACACACGCTTCACACCTATGAATATTTCTTTAACCTTGTAATTGATATTATTTTATTAGGATGCAGTTGATGTGCTAAAAAAAATCCCCAAACTGTCTAAATCCAAGTCTCTATTGTAGTTCTTTCCTCATTTATCAATGTTAGAGTATTTTTGTCTTCATTAGGACTGTGAATGTTTTGTCATCTAATACCACTGTTTATATTTTTCATAATGTGACAACAGTGTGTGCAATGCTACTTGAACATATTATAAAACCATTTGAGTTTATATTCCTATTAAATCCTATCACTCTTGTGGTCTTTATGATAGTTGGGAGGTATAGGGACTTTTAACAAAGGTTTGCAAATATTTTGCTTTTACTACTGGATACTGTTCATAATAAAGGATGGGAATATATCGTAAATGGAACTCTTATTCTTCTCCAATGTATTCCACCTTTATATAAATATGACAGGAACACCTGAAAAGTGCCCGTGTTTCCTTCTTCTATGGCTGCCCTGTATCAACTTTGTTACCAATGCAGTTGCTGTCGAAAACAAAACCCCAAAACGTTTGGATTGTTTTTAGGCATGTTTTAAATTAAAATCTCCAAACAATGGTATTGATTCAAGCTTTGACATTGTTTGCATTTAATTAACCTGTAATGTTTCACTGAGGATTGCTTTCTAAAAATGACAAAATACATTAAGTGAAAACAAAATGTACTTTGGTTATGTTTGGTTCATCAAATTCGAGCTGATAACTTGCTTGCAATTCAGGAAACATGTCCTGAGGTACATACTGATGTATGTCGCAATATGACTATTGTGAGGTTAAAAACAAAAATTGGCAACTGTTAATGATTTGAATTTTAAATATGAATCAAATTGAAATAATTTATATCAATAGTAAATTATACAATAACAAAGTAACAACTTTGCTATTATAACAGGTGAACCCCTTGAGTTAGTAAATGACAAAGAATTCATCTTGAAAAAAAGTTGGTGACCCGTGTTTTATGTGTTTATTTGTTGAACATTTTTAGTTTTCTCTCAGTACAGACATTCTTCAAGATCAGCGTCGACACTAGCGAGAAAGTGGCAACCAGAGTGAGGACAGTTCTCATGGCTTTAAACCAGGCTGGGTAGCCGGGTAGAAGTGATAGGTCGTAGTGTAGAGACAGTCCAAGTCCCATTATAACAACCATAGCACCCTCAACAACATTATCCCTGCAGAGCAGAGCCAGCCAGGCAACAAGTGATGGAACTATGCTGTTGCCCAAATTCATCCAGTCAGGTGGAGCGGGACTGCCCTCTGGAAGGGCAAACCCCCAGCGGGCACCTCCGAGGAAAGATACGATGCAAGCGCCATATAGCATTTGAGCTTGTGCCACTTCTGGATAGAAGGACTGAGTGGTTGCCATGAGGAGAGGTGCACTCAAAAATGGAATGAGCCCAGAGAAACCAATGGACAAAGCTGGTTTTGGAGCATGAGCCAAGGCCTTCAAACTGAAACTTTTTTGGTCGGAATGGGAGAGACGTGAGCAAGCCAAGTGGACAGGTGTGACGCACAGCTGCCTGTTGTTTGAAGCCAATTTGGATGGAATCAACAGGTTAGAGAATCTTGAGACCAGTTGAACATGTGTTGGGTTGAATGCATTGTCAATTGTTCGAGTACTCCATATTGGAAACTGGGAATGAAAAACATTTTGATGATGCAAGGAATAAAAAAAAAAAAAAAAAAAAAACATTACACCAATGGAAAATATATTTACTTACCTTTACGAGACATCTACGATGTACAAGTGAAAACATTTTGAATCTGCGTTTAAAACAAACATCCCACAATAAGTTCATGTACACGTTGGCTCTCAATGGTTTATGTGAGATATTAACTAAACTCAAAGGAACGTTGTGTATTATTTAGTACCTGCTAGTGATAAAAAAAATCATTAAAAAGCAAATTAATTTGAAAAAAAAGCAAATATACATTAAGTATGACATAAATGTGCATTTTTTTTAAATATCTGTAGGTCAAGAAATTTCTATTTATTTTACATAGCATCAGCTTCGGTTGAAAGTAGCTGAATTAATTGTCCGCCAAATTTCTGTTTCGAGTTCCCTTAAAACCTTGTGAAAAGCTGGACAACAAAATGAGAAAAAAAATTATACGGTTTAGTCACTTTGAGGCTCCTTTGCGATTGCACAACACAATACATGTCATCGAGTGGTCAGATAATACACACGGTCTCTTTTAAAGAAAACATCCACGTTAAATTAAAAGTATTAAATCATGGAAAATGCAAGTAGTTAAGTATTAG
The DNA here is from genome assembly GCF_059441175.1 of Urocampus carinirostris. Lineage (NCBI taxonomy): Eukaryota > Metazoa > Chordata > Actinopteri > Syngnathiformes > Syngnathidae > Urocampus > Urocampus carinirostris. Next base: position 36,565,867 of record NC_142349.1, on the reverse strand, counting down.
TACACAAACTGATATTCAACATTTACTTGAGACCTCTAATTGTGGAAAATTGTCATATCTCGTCTCAATAAACTGGCTAGGAAAGCGAGCTCTGTTGTGGGCAAAGAGCTGGACAGCCTAACAACAGCAGCTGAGAGACAGGCACTGAAAAAGCTGAGGTCAATCATGGACAATCCATCGCATCCGCTTCACAGCATTATCTCCGGACAGAAGAGCAGTTTCAGTGACAGACTGCTGTCACTGTCTTGTACTACGGACAGACTGAAGAGTTCTTTTCTTCCTCATGCCATGAGGCTCTTTAACTCCACCCGGCAGAGTAAAGGCCCACATTAAACCACACCACCTACATTGGATCTTACTGCATTATGTGTAGCACTATTTAGTTAATCTATATAACATGCTAAAGTGGGCATTTGCACGTCACACTGGGTATTTGTATATTGTTTTTCTTTTGGCTTTATTATTGTATTGTTCTCAGCTCAGGGATGCTGCTGGAAATGTGAATTTCCCTTAGGGGATGAATAAAGTATCTATCTATCTATCTATCTATCTATCTATCTAATGATCGGGCAATATTATCAAGAAAAAATTACTTGAAAAGGAATTGTAAATCGGTTATTCGTTGGATAGACCATTTTATCCCTTTTCATCCATCCCCCAGTTTAAATATTTATTATTTTTAGTTATAATTACCTTTTTCACAAAGTTTTATTCCCCTAAACAATAGTCAAGTTAAATTAATTTGTAAAGCACTTTTTAGGCACTAAATTGCCACTTAAAGTGCTGCATGGGAACATTCAGTGTGCACCCAACAATTTTAAACTCCTAATTCACAGAAACACACTTCAGAAAATATAATTATAACTACATGGTGATAGACAAACTGTGATTTTTGACAAGGCATAGAGCACAGGTGTCAAACAGGCGGCCCGCGGGCCGGATCAGGCCCGCTAAGGGATTGAATCCGGCCCGCGAGACAACACTCAATGAAGCGCAAGAGAAAAACAAGCTGCAGGTTGAAATATGTCAACTTGATGTTGCCAAGGCCAGGTGCCTCTCACATAGACACTGTACTTGTATTTATTTCTCTATCTCTCTGTCTTCCACCCTTTTCTCCCACTCTGTCTCTTTCACTCTCTGTGTCTCTCGTTTTCTCTTCCTTTGTTGCTCTTTGTCTCTTTCTCTCTCTGTGTCTTTTAACCACTTTTGCTCTAACTTCCTTTTTTCCTTTTCTCTCTCTCTCTCTTCCTACCCTTCGCGCTTTCTTTTCTCTCCTTCTGTCTTTGTATTTCTTTCTTCCTCTCCCTTTCTTTTCTCCCCTCTCACGACTTTTTATCTTTTGTTTCTCCCCCTCTCTCTTTCTTTCTTTGTCCCACCCTCTCCTTTTCCCTCCCTCTTTCTCTTATTTCTTTATCTTTCTTTTTCTTTCTCTTTAATCTACTAGTCCGGCCCCCGACAGAATTGTTTGTTCTATCGTGTGGCCCCCGAGTTAAAATGAGTTTGACACCCCTGGCATAGACTTACAATGTGAGGAAGGGAATATGAGGGAGGGTTATCGAAACTGATTTGAATGGCGGCAGATGGCCTAAATAGGTGACCCCGTTTTATGTTTCGTAGGTGAACATTTTTTTTCCCGGTTCAAACTTTTTTTCTAGCTGAATGAGGCTACTCAATTGAATTATTCTGATAAAAACATAAATGTTGTCATTGATATTTTTAATAACCCCAGATTAATAACACCCCCTGTTTAAAAATAAGGAAATGGGATCTGTCTCTAGGGTGGTTGCTAACGACTTTTAACCTAGTGCAAGGACAACCAATTATTCATCAACTATCTGCTTTGAAAATTCTCAAATCTTATTACGCGTTGCAAGTTAAACTCGCAACGTGTACATTAATTTAACAACCGACACGTTTTGCCTTGTGTTAGCAGGGATGGTTCCCATACCTATTATTGGATTGATGTTATCATTTCGCCCTCTATAACGACAGTAAGGAGAACTCATGCCAATTAACGACGTCCTACCTGTTGGAATCACATCCGATCTTTTCCGACTAAATGCAATGCGTCTTTGATGTGCAATCAAGTACGGTAGCTTGATTCGCAGCAAAACCAGATAAATTCTGCTATCGACTTTTCTGCCTGACCATGGCGGGGAGGTTTGCATGTGCTATTCAAGAGCAGAAATTTGGTCGTTCACTAACAATCGCAGAGTGTCTTCAAATCGTTGCAAATTCAATGAGTGCCTTGTTACAGTACGTGTTTGTGTACGGTTATATGAGTGTTTTTTGGGTCTGATTGTTCGATCCAAAAGTGCAATGAGTGGAACCTCATCCAGTTGCATAATGACGTAACTTCTTGAACGCAGCTCGAGTGACTGCTCGAATCCCTAGGTGGCAGCGCCAGTGGTAAGCGCACGGAAAACCCAAACAAACACCGTTTGCTACTCTACCAGGCCTTTCATGTACGCTGGAGGCTCCTTTCGATGTTTCCGAAGTACTTCACACACCCTCGCATCTATTAAAGGGTGTTTGTTTGGGAAAAGGTACGCGAAATTGTCAAGAAACATTGCAAGTTAGCTCGCTAGCTGGTAGCAAGCTGATGAATGTGTGCTACTGCTGCTAAGGTAGCCATTTTGAAACTGTGTTCCAACGATGCCAAGTCTATTTACCTTCACCGTGCGCTCTTGACAACTGTTAAAATACACTTCTTAAACGATTTGGACACATTTGAACGCCTTGGAGAGTTTGCTGTGTGTGTGTTGGGACCACTGATCCATATGAGCTCATTGCACTAGACTTCACAGCTTTTGGGTTCATTTAACAGGCTAGGTAAATTAGCCACTAGCTAACACTTACTACGCGAATGCTCTATGTAAGTGCACCGATAAGTTAGCCACAAATTGATTTTAAATTTTAGAACACAATCCTTCAGTGGATGCTTTGATGTGTTTATAAATTCGAATCGCGTTTTGTCACAATGGTTTCTTCAAATATTTAATCAACTTGTCAGCGCAATGAAACGTGTGCTCTGCGTGTTGAATCGGTGCCCTATGAGTAAGAGGGCACGTTGATTTTTTTTTTTTTTCATATAACGACCAAATTTAACTTCACATTTGCTTCCAATCTTGTTGTAAGACATCGCTGCTTTCTTTCCGGCTTGTGTGCGTCCCAAATTCATTGATGTTAAAGCTATTACGTAACAGTTCAGTGCGAGTGCATTGATGTTTTCACGGAGCTCGTGTGTGTAAAATGTTTGACGATATCAAATGCAGCTCTACGGGAGAAAGGCCAGGTTTTTGTATTAAATACCACATTCCACTGTGTTATCCTGAAGGATACGAACCTGCCTGGGGTGTTATGTATTGGCATAAATATTTTATCAAAAGCGGCCACACGTTTGTATTGTTGTGTGATGGCTACAAGAGCACAGTGTCTTTTGTTTCGATTCTAATCTCCCTGTACGACAGAAACTTTTTATATCATTCTAAATGATATAATGTTAACACTTACAGTTTAATCGCAAGGTATAATGTAGCTTGTTTCGCGGTTAAATGCATGTTTTGCTAAAACTGCCGAAAGAACTTGGATAATCAGAATTGGTCCATCTGTAGGATTTGCTTTTGAATGTTTTCTGACTGCTTTCTTTTATTTGCAGGTAGAAATCCTTTGTGAAATTAAGTGGAACACTAGGAAGTGATCACAATACTGTCAGCAAGACAACCACGTCTTCTCAGACAAGGAAAACATCTGCTCTGTTGCAATTTTTGGGAAGTTATATTTTTTTCAAGGAAAAAGTTTGAGGATTTTTTTTACAGGATTAATTAATATCTGACGGCCATTTGTCAGTTTCAAATCTATGAAATCAGAGTTTCCCCGAGCTTCACTCACCACCAAATTACACACAGTCAAGTTGGCATTTTACCAATGTGAAAGTGGATCAGGCAACAATAAATACATCTTGAGAATGCATCACCTATCAAGATCTCTAATTCACTAACCGGAAAGAAAAATGGTGGCAATGTAGCTAACACAGGTTAGGTTTTCTTCATTGTCATGTGACTTTGAATTAGTAAGCATCATTTACTTCCAACCCCGGCAGTCTATTCACCACATGAATGAGATGAGCAATAGGTCCCCAACAAAAGACTGTCCCTGACCTCTTTTTCTTTTCTGCATGCCTTTCACTGGATTGTAAAATGATTCGGTAAAAGTTTAGTTGACACCAATACCTACTGGCCCATAGTGTGGCAGGACTAAACTTGTTTTGTTCTCCCCGACTTGGTGTCTAAGAGGAACTGCAACACAAACTGCTATCCATGTGCACGGGCTAACCACTTCTACATGTGACACGATTGCAACCTAGCTCTTCTCTACTGGCGGCATAAGTGACCCCATCATAGATTATTTTGCCTTTTGGCAAAATCAGCTCGAATTTCATGCATCCCAACTAAATCATTGAAGAATCTTAAACCTCATTACTCGGGAAGTGATTCGCTCAGGAGCAGCTTGGAAATCGTGGTCCTTGGAGATTACTGCACTCGTGTGTTTGGAGAGCCATCTCCATCCTTTTCTGGCCAGTTTTCTGGATCACAAATTCCAGATCATTCCTGCATCCCTTTGACCCACCTTCTAGAGTTCCACCCTGGACGAAGGAATCTGCCTCTTGGAAAAGGGGCTGCGCTGTCCTGACAGAAGTTTTAGAGGAGTAGTCTTTGTGCCTCTCCCCCCATCTGATAATACCAACGGGCCTGAAGAAAGAGGCCAAAGGGGCAAAAGGAGGAGGCCAAGGACTTCAGAGCCATTGACTCTGGGGTAACTAATGCACTCAAACCTAGCTTAAAAAAATTCAATTTTCATTTAGCCTTTTGACCAGATATCCAGTCAAGTACTAGAGCAAGCTTTTCAGCTCAATTGTTTTTGTTAATGACAGATCTTTTGCAACACATCTCTTGGGGCCTTTGATTAAAAAAGACTTGGATCCAAAGAGACATTTAAAATCACAATCTATAATAGGGCCTCATTTACTGTTAGTTCATCAATTATGATCAATGTCTGATCCATTCATTATATAAAAATCTTGGTCAATAAATAGAAGAAAAAAAAATCATGATTAGCTCGATTGAATATAATTGTCTTTATTGTCATTGGTATCAACACGATTAGACATGGCCCTGCAGGGAGTAAACGTAATGACGACAATCAAAAGAAAAATAAGATACTGTTAGGATATATAGGCAAAAATAATTAAAAAGTAGTGCTTAGAGACTGGCTAGTTATAATAATACTTATAAAAATAGTGCAACAAGATAAAAATTTTAGATTCCCAATAACATTTAGCAAAAAAGAAAATTCCCAAAAAGGTTACAAGATTATATTTTCAAAGTTTTGTGCAATTGTTTAGGGTGAGGAAGAATCTTTCATAATGTTGATAGATTTGTTAAGGTATCGCAAGCCAGCTATGTCCTCTTGACTTGTCGGAGTTAAAATTCAGCCTCAGTCCCAACTCAGAGTTCCTGGTGACTGTAGACACTATTGACCAAGTGTGTATCCAAAAGGGAAAGTAAAAAAGCTAAGTAGACCGTAAGAAATAGAAAATTAACTGGAGGTCCATTATCAGCTGCACCTGTCTGTGCGCGCTGACATCTTGACGTTTTTTAATGGGCATTTCAAAAGCAAATTCGTTTTTACAAGCAATGCAACTTGTATAAGAATATCTTAATTTCACTACTTTGAACTCAACCTAAATAGTACTCAGTTAAAAACAAAAGAAAAAGGTGTTACTTGGAACAATTTAATTGAAGTTGAATTACGCTGGTTCTACATAATTTTTAAATTACCGTAATCTATTTGGCTCTGCCAAACATTGTCGTTTGTTTTGAAATCAAATTTGACCTAATCTGATATTGCCCAATTTCAATCATGATGATGTGAAATGAACTGGTGATTAAGACTGTTTGAGTGGGATTCCTAAAGGCTACCTCCTTTGTCAGATCCTGGCCATGAGGTTTGATGCCTCAATCCACTGACCAGAAACACTGGACCTAAATGGCGCAGCATGACTTTGTCCCTGCCTGGCTTAACTTTTCAACACCCCAACCTGCTAAGGTTTGTTCACTTAAATACTTGTGTTGTTACATCTTATTTTCATTCTATGGGGCGAGTGGAATATTGTGTGCCAGACTGAGTGAGGCAAAGATAAAGTGAAGTGGAAACACCTCATTAGTCACAGATTATATTTGAAATTTGTTGCAGCTCAATGGAGATTCAGACATTGTTGATTGTAGTATACCAGATGTATTGCACAAAATGTTTTTTTTTTTTTGTTATTTGATAGTGTTGTGTTTGTTCAATCACACCCACGTGCAATATTTGCTGACATCGTTTGGCCTCTAATTTTATGGTTATTGAAACCACGATTTAATGTCATGATGTAGAAGGAATTTAATTTTAGTGAGTCGCCCCCAGTTGTCATGGTTTACATAGAATTATTAATTAGCTTGCCACACCCTCTTTAGACCACAAGATATTCTTGTGTGGTCTGGTCAGTCAGCAGTAATGAGAGGTTTACACCCAGTGGGAATCCTTGGGTGCCTTGATTCAATTCAGATTCAAGGGTTACAATTCCGATTATGAAACGATTACGAAACACTTTTAAAATAGTTTTCGACTTTCCCACAATTTAAACATGTGAAATATATAATAACAGAATTTGTTCAAAGTAAAACTTAAATTAATTTCCATTAAGGCCGCAACCAACAATCCCATAATCGATAAATCAGTCGAATAATTGTTTTCTATTAATCAATGAATCTGATTTTTCAAAGACATTTTTATTTTCTTACTTTTTAAGTTTTGTACGGCTGGAAAATGGTGAATATCCTGTTATATAAAACAATAAAAAATACAAATGTTAGTCAATTAACTTAATAAAATAAATACATATAAATGTCTGCTATACACCTACGAATATGTAGGATACTTTTCTCAACCTTATCCAAAGTTCATATTATATTTGGAATCAACATGCAAAGCAACAAAAAAAGGAGCAATACATTTCAGCTTATATGTTGGATTTTTTTATCCCTGAAAATATATATCCAATATGTAAACAAATCCACTTTTCAAAATGTGTCAAAAAATTTTGGGGGGGTTAACTCTTGCAATATGGTAAACATTACCAATATGAAAATGACATATGCCCAAGAATCTGACCCTTGTAAATGTAAATGGTCTGCATTTATATAGCGCTTTTCAAGTCAATGAGGACCTCACAAATCGCCTTACACTGTGCTTCACACTTTTCCCTTTAACAACTAAACAATAGTAGCATCAGCCATCGGTGGCATTAGGGATTCAGTGTCTTGCCCAAGGACACTTCGACATATAACACGGAGGAGCCGGGAATCAAACCTGCGGCCTCTTGATCCCAAGACCAGCGCGCTTGTGTAGAGTTGAAAATGCCATTATGATTATTTTTCTTTTTACTTTATTTCCCTTTTTTCTGTTTTTTTCCCCCTCTGTGTTATTCTGCAGCACTGTTCCTGAAAATTGTTAACGTTTCATGATGAAATAGTCAAACACTACAAAGTTGAAACTTTTATGCCAACTTTGTTTGAAATTATGCAATCTTCAATATTTAGGGAAAACAGAGTCGAAACTTTAGTATTTTCTGTATGTACGTGCTAACAATGCTTAACTGAGTTTAAAGAGCCCTGTGCTTTATTTTCCACTGCTCCTAGTTACTTTTATGTCATGTTTTAACATAGCTGTTTGAGGTTGAACACATTGGGTGGGAGGAACAGGGAAGAGTGCTTTAGTGTGAAGTTATGTTCATGACCGTGATTTTGTATTTAAAAAAAATATTTGTTAGTCCAGCATTAAAATTTAGAAAGTAAAAATGAGCCAGTCCATAGGCCAACACGCGAAAGATGAAAAGAATAGAGATTAGTTGGGCGTGTCTAAGAAATGCACATACTTTATTGTGCATCATGCATTTTCTTGACCGAGGCTGCACTGATGACAAGCCAGAGGTGGCGGGCTGAGGTAAAAAAAAGGTCCAAATGTTGTGCAGCTTCTTTTAACCTAAGGCCTGTTCAAACTTAAGCAAAAATGGCCGCGTGCTGTTTTTCTTTTTTTAATATAGGTATGAACATTCAACTTCCTCTCAGTGATGATAAAAAGCATTGATTTGGTGAAGTGAGGGACATCCACGGACCACGTCCCGCTGAGTGCAATCACAGTTGCCCAGCTCATCCATAACTTCTATTTAAAGTCAAATACAATTAGGCGGTGTCACCTATCAGAGCTCTCACAAGTTCAGATGAAGCTGGCACCTTTCTTGTTGATCGGTAGGCTGGTAATGCAGTCCGTCTGGCTGTAATTTGAAAGCCTTCCTGGGATTTAGATTTAAGATTCGCAGTTGGCATAAAATGTTCCTTTTACCGCTTGTTCCTCAGTCAAAATTGCAGAAGGCGAACTGCTTCAATGTAATTGCATTTAAGTGAGAAGTCGTTTGTTTACAAGCCCGCTTAAAGTATCCGACTGGAAACAGAATATCTGTTGGATTTGCGTTACTAAAGAATTAGACATTTTTCCCACCTCTAGTACAAACTGCAATCAAATAAAGCTGTGCCACTATATGGTGGTGGAAATCATTCAAAATGTGATACATGTTGTATGGTTATTTGTTTCCTTCAGAATTAAAGTCTGTATAATTTGGGGCGGCAGTAGCTCAGGAGGTAGAGCGATCGTTTTAGGATTAAGGGATCCCAGTTCGAATCCCGGCTTGTCCGTGTTACATGTCTAAGTGTCCTTGGGTAAGACACTGAACCCCTAATACCCCCAATAAGCAGGTTAGCGCCTTACATGGCTGCACAGATCACGGCCGCTATTGGGAAATGTGAAGCACAATGTAAAGCTTTGGGAAGTCATTGATTTGAAAAGCGCTATATAAATGCAGATCATTTCATTTTATAAACTGATTAATATATTTTTGGGGGAAAAAACAAATACCGTAAATTCCGAACTATAAGCCGCTACTTTTTTCCCAAATTTTTTACCCTGTGGCTTATTCAGAGATCCGGCCAATTTATGTATTTTTTTCTAACGGGCCGCCAGCGGCGCTCGAGTATGAGAGGTAAAATTTAGAATATATGTGCTGAGGAAGATCACAATTTATGAGCGTAAACATACCCTCATCGTGCAAATTGCACAAAATAAGGCTCATGACGCAGCCACTATGTTAAAAGCAAATGTGCATATTACTGGGGTGTATTGAAGTATGGGAGCGTTGAACGACGTCGTCATGATTAAATTTTATTCCGACATCGAGAATGACAACCTAGATGTCTTTACCAAGAAGGATGAAGCGGATGGTCTGCTGCGATTTTTACGATTATGGCTTTTATTTTCTTAACAGACTAATTTGTAGGTATGCGAGCGTCTTTTAAGTAGCGTGAGGCTACCTCCCAAAGGCACGGTTTAGGATGAAAGTTATATTATTATTATTAAAGCTTGGAAGACTCTCTCAATGTACCGTCTTTCTTTGTAAATATGTGTAATATGTATTTGCAACTGTATGTTTTTGTAATGTATTTATTTGAGACACTTAATCTGCACGAGCAAATTAAAAAAGAGGGGCGGAGCAAACGCCAACGCTGATTAGTTTTTAAACAGTGGATTTTTGTTTAGTTCAACTCTGTTGCACTTCTAAGTTTTAACACTAGATAGAGCCAGTAACGGAAAAGGTGCTTCTCCACCCACTTCTTCTCACAGAAAGGTGAGTTTTTGTGGACACGGCGGACAATAATGGATATATATTTTTCCCACCCTCACCTTTGGAAATATACACTTTTTTTCCTTGGATTGCTATCAATGGGCACCCAGAATCTGCAGGTCTGCAACAAATTTTAAGTACCTAGATCCTTTTGCGTTCATTTTGACGGCTGTGATTTTTGGACTGTGTGCTTCAATGAAGGGCATTTAGTTTCAATCGCGGGACTTGAAGTATGGCTTGGATTAATCTCGTGTTTGTTTGATGTGGGTGCGTGCGGCTTATATACAGGTGCGGCTTGTGTATGGACAAAATCGGTTTTCCCCTTAAAATGTGATGGGTGTGGCTTATAATTAGGTGCGCTCTATAGTCCGGAATTTACGGTACATCAGATGATGAGGAAGATGTGTCCAAAACTGTTTTATTTTATTTTTTTAATGCAAATAAAACATTTATGTTGCATTTGAGGAAAGTGCTAATCTGACCTCACCAGGAAGTGGGCATGGATGAATTCCCTACGATGTGATGTCAGAAATATAATGCAGTCCTACATTGCTCATCAATGGCAACAGATTTTTATTCAGTTATGGTTTCTTGTCACAATTTAAAAAGTCACCATTAATCAGAAGAACATATATTTTATTTTTTTACGCCATCCTGACCATGGTCTAAGACACACTCCCGTATTTTCCGAACTAAGTCTTTGGTGCAACCTATTTGTTTTTTTTTTTTCTTAATATTACATTTCTTGGCTGGTGCGATTAATAGTCCGTAAAATACAGCGTGTCGTATGGCTCGTCAGCCGATCTCATAGCCATTTGAAGGAGCTATACAGGATGGCTCGGTTGGTTCAAAAAAGGGTCGAATGTGTTGCATCAAACTTTTTTTTTTAATCAAAACCTGCTTTTGATTTTCCTTCGAACAATTTGAAAGGTCAAATATCCAATTTTATTTGTACAGGGATTTCACTTAACTGGTTTTATGTTTACATTTATGCCTACTGCAGTCATTTTTTGCAGTTTTTATTTGTTTGTTGGGGAAAAAAGAAATAAGTTGTTTGTATCCCGCCTCCTCCAGTCCCCTGCTGCCAGCTTCGATAAACAAGGCGAGCCCCATCACCACAGAGAAGGCAGAAATGCTGTAAGCCGGCGCCGCCACAACTCATCTGATGGCTTCTTCAACAATGGATCCTTGCGTGCCCCAACAGGTACTGATAATACTTGACCAGAGCTGCCAAATGTTTCATTTTCCATATTTGGTCATAAAAGACTGACCGGCCATTCATTCATTACAATGCTGACTCTAGCGAATGGGAGAACAAAATGCAATTTGCATGACATTTTTTTATACATCTTTATAGAAAATGTTAAATATATTTGATAGAAGTTACATTCTTTAAGTTGGCCAATCATGACAGTCGCTTTTTTTGTCCTATCAGAAAGTATTCTGAAAGTATGTTGTTGCTAATGAAGAAACTTGTAGATGTATGGAGATCGGTTGTAACATTGCTAAAAGTCGAATTTCTCTAAATTGTGTTAAATTCTTCGGTTGCTAACAGCCTGAATTGCAGTCAATGGAATGAAATTCGTTCTGTTCTTTGTGATTTAACAACAGATACTCAGACTGTGTATTACGTTATGATGTCTTCATGTCATTGAGATTATATAGGTTTGATTGGAAGATCATATAAATGGCTCAAGGCATAAATTGACAGTCAATTCTAGACTACACCAACCTGTTACTCCTAAAGCAACAATTTGGCATTAGCACTATTAGTCATCCTGGTCTTCTGCCATCTTGAATCTAAATATCATTTTAAAGAAATGAACGACAAAGCTGTCAAAAATTGAAATCACTTTTCTTTCACTGTTGGGGATAAGTTGTATGTGATGTAGCAAACATATTCTTTTGAACTGATTTGCCATTGCTTTATTGTATCATTTTTATTTATTTTTGATCTATGGTTCATATTCTTTCCCAAGTTTGTCAGATATGTTTGAGTGCTTTTCGAAAAACTCCTTAAAATATCCACCTAAAAATCCTGACAACTCGATTTTTATTTCGCCTTTATTGTTAAATGTGGTTAATTGTCATACTACCGAATTTTCCGCACTATAAGGCTTATAGGGCGCACCCCGAAAAAAAATAGTTTTTGGTCCTATATTTGACATACATAAGACGCACCGGATTATAAGGCGCTACAATGGGAACGTCGACCAAACAGTCAGATAGTTCAAACTTATTACCCCCTTAACACTCCGAAAGCTTGCAAAGAAGCAAATACGTGTCGAGAACACGGGCGGATGCGGTGTCCGTACAATGTCACTCAAATGCATCGTTCCAAATATCATTCGGAAGGTTAAAGTCTTGGGATTCAAGAAATGCCAACCATTCCTTAGTTTCTATTTTCTTTTTCGCTCGCAAGTTTACTGTGCATATGACAATAAACACTTGGAATTTAGTTTAATTTAAAAATGGACACTCCATTCCATCCATTATCTGCACCGTTTATCACAGAAACATCGAGTTCAGTCTGAAACAAGATACAGGGAAAATATATAGCCGGAGTAGCTCACCGAAGTCGTTGTGTTCAATAATAATGTGCAACCATGGTCCTCTTATATCCGTGAGTGTAGTAAATCCAGGAGAATAAAATATTTACAAATACAGAATAGTAAAAAATGCTTTCTCTATGCCGTCAACCCAACGTGTGATTCACATTCATCTTTTTCGGCCAATTACAGACTTCGTTTTGCCGCTTTAGCCTATGCCAGCCTGTAAATGATAAAAAGGATCCGCCCCCTTTACCTCCGAATAACTTTAGCCAATAGTGATCGATTCAAATGATGATTGACACATTGGTTAGCCAATGAATCGCCGGTAAATAAATCCCAGCATACACCGCGTACTACTTGGCGTTCGGGGGGAAATCTAGTCGGCGGCTGCTGCATTAGTTGCAAGACTTTGCGACTTAATATTGATCCATAAATAAGACGCATCGTATTATAAGGCGCATGGTCAGCTTTTGAAAAAAATAAAGGGTTTTAGGTGCGCCTTATAGTGCGGAAACCACGGTAACGATAATCGGATACAGCTCTAAGGGGTCTCAAAGAATTGATTAAACGATGCACATTCCATTGATTGATGTACATCAAGCCACATGTCATAATAAGGGACCATTTTGTAAAATGTACTTTTCAACAAAAATTAAAATTAAAATGGAAGGTAACAAGAACCATAGAGCACACCTGACTATAAGCCGCACACAGTACATTTTTAAAGGAAAACACATTTTGTACACACATAAGCCGCATGTGCCCACATTAAAATATTAGATATTGACAAAGAAAAGCGGTACACAGGTCAAGTTTGAATAATATACACTTTTCTGGACACTTTTCCAAGCGGAGGGCTCTGCGACTTATAGTCCGCATAATCAGGTAATTAACACGTAAAACAATATGGCGACTAGCTTGCTAAGGTGCTGGTGTTCCGCCAATTACATCACAGCTCAGGATGACAAAGACCAGACACGCTGTCTTCAAAATGCATTATTTCGCAAAATATTTTGAATATACCGATGGAATATATAGAGAATGTATGCAAAAAACATCTACCATTTCCTCACATGAATGCAACCTATGACGATGTATTTCTTTAAATCAGGTGATGGGTGGCAGCTGCCCTCGCTCCTTCTGAGACATGACTCTGTGGATTCAGGGGTGGCCAAAGGAGGGCATAGCGGCTTAGCGGGCGGTTCGTGTTGGAAGGACACGCCCAGCTGGCACGGAGCCCCGCGGGGTGCCCAGGATGGGCACCACCATCACCACCAAGGACGGCATCCCAAACGGGGAGGTGGCGAGCGGGACAGGCAGGGAGGCCACCGGCAGCGCAATGGTAACTTCCATCCTCGCAAGGGCGCCTCATACCAGGACAAGTTCCCCAACGAAGAACGCAAAGACAATAAGGATGACAAGCTGAAGTTTGTGGAAGAGGACTTTGTGAGTAATGTCACTGGAATTGGTTACACTATTCTCAATGTCCTTTACAATATGGATTTTTAGGCATGGGACAAGACTCAAATACTACAAGTCAAAATGTTCCATGAGATTGTGTTCAATAGAAAATATTTTTTCATTAGAAAAACGACACCAGTGAAGTTTTTCAATTTCTTCGTGAGAAAAGTGTAATCTCAGCCGAATTTGCGAAAGTAAACAATACATAAACATGAGTGTAATTTTTCAAGACTACTTTTTTTATTAGCATTTCAGAGGTTTACCTATAACAGCAAGCTAGCTAACAATCATGACAGCTCCCTCGAGGTTAGCTTCATGTTATGTAAAATAAATAAGAATTTCTTGACCTACAAGTATTTTTAAAAAATGCACATTTTATGATTGATTCATTTTCAAATCAATATTGTTTTTTACCACTAGTAGGTGCTAAATAAAATAAAATGTCCCTTTTAAATACTGGCAACAGGGGCTGTGTTTCCCTATATACTGTCAGCGCAATCAAGCAGTCTGACTGCAAGTTTTTGAGGGGCCATCAGTGGATTACCTGTTTCCTATGGTGCAGTGTTTAGCACATTCGCCTATTAAGCAAAAGGTCCCTGGTTCGATGACCGGGTGGAAACATGTTGGCCTGGAGAGGGATGGGCACCAGGCTGTGCTTGCCCAAGAAACACTGCAGGAAATTGTGCCCCTCCGATCCTAGCATTTAAGAGATCCAACCAACCAGATTACACTTAACTTCCTCGACAAAGGCTGCTCTCATCATGTCGTCGCTCGTCCCGTGAAACAACTTCAAAATGAGAAGCATGCTAAAGGATTTTTTTCCGTAAAGAAGACAAATTGCTATGAACCACTTTCTGATGGTACTGTAAAAATAAATGGTGACTCCTTAAATCTCATGCTTTTAATCTCATAGGTTACCTGCCTATACATTTACAATTTGCTAGGTGTTTTCTTTATATCGCAAGTCCTGTCAACAAGAATTACATGTGTATGTAACAGCTTTTCTATTAGAATGCCAGGACTTTCTCCACAACAGTCAATTGTTGTGCTTTTTTGTAGCCTTCCCTCAACCCTGAAACAACTGGAAAGCCCGGGACTCTGATGAGAGCAGTGGCCCCCCATGCTGGAGTGTGGGGTAAGCGCTCCAGGTCCAGTAGCAGGCTCTTTTCAGGTGCACGTGTTTTGTTGTTGGCTCACAGCTGTCTGGATTCCTTTTTCTCCTGTAGAAAATCCTCCGAGCGGTAAGCAGATGGTGTCCAAAATGTTGGTTATCAAGAAAGTTTCCAAGGAGGACCCTAGCACAGCCTTCTCCACGGGCTTAGCTGGTGCTGGCGCCCCACCAGCCAATGGCACTAAAGTTTCCATCCCAGGCTCCAGCGTCTACAAGAATTTGGTTCCGAAGCCTGCTGTAGCTCCCACCAAAGTATGAATGACTGCCAGGATAACCCTGAAAAGTTTTTTTTTTTTTTTTGACAACTGCTCTTATTTTTCTAAGAGCACCCAGTGGAAAGCCGGCATGCGGGATATCGCCAAGTCTGGCCGAGATTCTGTCTTTACCAACCCCTCTGCTGCCAAGCCCAGCACGCCGGTCAGTGCACCACAGCACAATAACCCAAAAGAGGTGAGTTAGTTTGTCAACTGTAAATTTTTAAGGTAATCCCAAATCCTTAAACACAAAAAATGTGTGGAAATAGTACATGGTTTTTGCATAAAATCTCTATCAGGGGTTGGCAACCTATGACACGCGTGCTAGCAGTGGCACGCAAAACGTTAACCAAGTGGCACGGGAGCGAACGGCAAAATAATAATGATTTATATTTTAAAAATGCGCATTTTTACCTGAAATTTAGACATTTTCAGTTCCACGCCGTGTTATTTAGAGGCTTTACGTTAGCGCCCCTCCTCCTCTGCTTTGTGTGTTAGTGTGTGTTTGTGGGGCGCCTCGCAGAGGAGAGATCCGTGTTTTAACCCAGACAACCAAACACACACACACACACACACACGTGCAATAAATGAACGAATCATGACGGCTCCTCAAGCGAAAACATCTCGTTCTTTCCAGCCAGTGTGGACGGACGAATGAGGCTTTGTGCAAAAAATGACCGTGCTGTTTTGTGCATTATGCCTCGATAGAGTTGTACTTCGCACAGCAATTGTTAAACGTCTCTACGAGACAAAACATGAACATGAATTCAAGGAGGAGTCTGACATGGCTGAGACATTAAAACACGCTGGGTCCATGTACGGCAAACAAACGCAGACCCTAAAAACCTTTGTCACTGCTAAGAACACCACCACTGAAGCAAGCAATCACATTGCTCACTGCATAGCAAAGCACAGAAAACCATTTACTGATGGCGAATATTTTAAAGAAATGCGTGTGTGCGCGTGTGCCTTCTGCTTTGCTGCTGTTATTTCAAGTTTTTATATTTTCTGCAACAAGATATCATTGATGAACAGTATGGTAGCTGTCCATAGGACTTGTTTTTTGAGTGTAGTTAATTGTAAAACAAGAATGGTTGACTCTGGTTAATTCTTGTTGCAAAAAGTTGAATTAATTGATGGCTACAGGCTTTACACTTGTTATTCACATTCATTTTTAGTTGGTTGATGAACAAAAGTTGTGGAAGATAAATTGGTCAGTTATACCAGTGTTTTTCAACCAGTGTGCCGGGGCACACTAGTGTGCCGTGAGACCTTGTCTAGTGTGCTTCTGGAATTTGCCCAATTTTCTTTCCAAAAAACCAGGCCATTATTCAGTATTTTTGCTATCTTCAGACGAGGAACTGTAATAGTCATTCATATCAGTTGGTTGCAGTAGATTTTTACATACTTTTTATAGACCAATTATCTACTCTTGAGGTAGTACAGTACATTTAATAACTTCATTTGTTAAACAAAGCGGTTTAACATTGCACTGTAAAAAATAAAACAAAGCACATCATTCTTTTTTACTTTAAGTATTATTTTCTTTTTATATACTAATTATCGGCTTCTGAGGTAGTACAGTGCAATATTTGACATAACTTCATTTTCAAACATTTTCAACGGACGGTGTTCCTCGGAACTTTTTCATAAATAAAAGTGTACCTTGGTTCAAAAAGGGTTGAAAAACACTGAGTTATACGATTAAAATGTATATCCATGTTGTATATATGGACTGGTGTAAAATTACAGCTCTGTTGGATGTTAAAATATATTGTGCGAGTCATTAATCTTGGTGTGGTACACTGATTTACAAGGAAATTTGAAAGTGGCATTCCACTCCAAAAAGTTTGCTGACCCTTGCTCTATATATTTCATCGGTATATTCCAATTATTTGTCCAATGTATCTTCAATTGATGCATGAGCCCATATTTTACCCTACAACCCAGTTCATTTTTTGTAATAACTTGCTGTGAATAAAATCAGCCAGGGATGCATAGTCTGGACAGTAGCTGCTGATAGCAAGCCTCAAGCACACTTCTAATTGACCGTCGGTCATGGTGGAACCGTATTTAGACCTAATAATTATCATATAAGAACTACATCCATAATGCCTCATTGTTATCGAACATGCACCATGTGTCCCTGGATGTTTACTTTTGTTTGTTGCTTTATTGAACATTCACATAGACTTTACCATACAAACATTTTACCACAGTGTTACGTAAAGAGTACACTCAAACTTTGCTACAACCCAAAATACCAATAAGGAAAAAGATAATAAATAAAACATGCTAATATTTACAAAAGTACGTCATGGTTTACTTGCAAGTGACGCAAAAGTAAACACCCGTCCACGTCGACACGCCTCGACTCATTTCCATTAAATTAATGCACGGCTGTCGACCGTCCGTAACTTTATCGGCGTTATGATGGCAAAAAAATGATGAGTTAGTTTACCCCGTTACTAAAAGAATGACGCCGTTACATAACGGCGTTATTTATAATGGCGTTCTACCCAACACTGGTGAAACCTGCTCTAAAAACTGTGTATGACCCACCTCCAATAAGCAGATAGGTGCCTTGCATGGCTGACTCCCTATCTGTGTGTGTGTGTGTGTGTGTGTAAATTGGTAAGTGTGAAGCACATTTTAAAGCGCTTTGGGAAGTTTTCATTGACCTGAAAAGCGCTAAACAAATGCAGACCATTTACCATCATTATGTGGGAAAAGGCTGACTCATATAAATAAGTGGAGCCGAAGAATACAGGCTAGTAGGGAACACATTTCCTCATGTTGGGGTACTTTTTGTCTGTATGTCGCAGAAGTGGTCATAATCACTGATCTTGAGCTCTGTCTCAGTGTCTGCTTATAGTCTCAAAATCTCATCTTCCACCTTAAAGTTCAGGTTAAACAGTGCTTCACTTCTTGATGCCAGTGAATCAACCGAAGCATCATCCTATCCTATCATGTGCTATCCAAGGGTAGCACATGAATGTGGGGACTGGCTAAAAACAAAACTCTGACAGACCGTTCTTAATCTACTGTGTAGTGCGTGGTGACAAGCTTGCACCCATGTCTTCTGTTAAGTCTCCAGCTCTGGCACAAGGTTTTTGAAGTATCCCAAATCTCTACACTGCATTTTGAACTAAATCGTGAAAAAAGCCCTCCTACCATTTCCATACAAAATGGTAGGTTTTTGGCTTCTTACTTGGTCCTGCTCCCCCAATTATTTTTATATCCTTTCTTGAAATAAGATGGAATGAACTGGAGTCCAACTAGGCAACTTCGTAGCATGGACTGCTTGGTAGCTCAAACGTTTTTGGTATTGTTTGGGCATATGTGGTGACCCAAGTGTCGGATGGTCAGATGTCAGACTGGCTGCCGTGCACGTTAATCACGTGACATTTAATAGTGTGGAGATGAAAGGCTGAAGTTTTTGTGAATGCTATGCGCCTCCCAGAAAGGGGTACTTTTGTGTACAATATGAGAGGTGCCCTCTAAGTGGAAGGGACTGTTTCCATGCTGCTCTTGCTCTGGCTTTGCTGTTGAGCTGCAGCCATGCGGTATTCTTGTGTTTTGACTGCTCAATTAACGCTCAATAAACCTTCATTCCAACCAAGCGGACAGCGAGTCCTTTATTGCCTCACGATCTACCCACACTGTTGTTGCGATTGACTGGTAGGTGGCCATCGCTGTATTGAGCACCCCTGGCCTCGACTGTGTGTTGCAAATGGATGCGGCTCATGGTGTATGTCTTTTTTGCTATGTCTACAATAAAAAATACATCTAAAAAAAGTTTTGTGAGACTTGCAGTAACAAATCTATATTTTACACCAGTAAATATATTCACTCTGTCACCTGTACCCACCGGTGTTTCCAATTGACAAGCGAACTGCGCTTTGTAATGAGAAATTGCCAAATTACCTCTATGAAAAGGTATGGAAACTTTAATGAAATCAAACACTATCTCAGAAGAAGGTTCTTGAACGCAACATACCATAGTTGTTAATGAATAGAAGAATAGAATAGAATTTACTTTTATTGTCATTCTTTGTAACAATGCACACAGAACGAAATGTCGATACACCTGACCCGTACAGTTAAACTGTAGCGAGCCGATGCAGCCGCAGCCAAACAGGGCGCAGCCATTTTAGTCATTAGGTGACCAAACCCCCCAATTCCAACCCTTAATGCTGAGCGCCAAGCAGGGAGGCAATGAGTACCAATGTTGTAAGAACCAGCGACCTCCCAGTCTCAGAGCGGGCGCCCTATCATCTAGGCTACCGAGCTGGTAACAATTAAATTAAGGCAACAATTGCTTCTTCTCTAAGTTCGCCTTAATCTCTCGCCTCAACCACTGGTTCAAATTGATGCGGCCGTAAACTGTTTTTTCTCTCTAGAGATCTCTTAAGGAGATTTTTTGTTTCAACTGGCCATAAAATCGGGGTCAGAGCTTTCAAAAGCTAAATTTGAAACTCTTTGGTTCATTACCTCAGACTTAAGTCGGAGTTAAATATTTAAACCTTCTAATTTGAATGAAAGGAATTTAAAAAATAAACAATAAATAAAGCATCCATCTGTGGTTCATCTTAATGATGAATCTTTAGAGATGATTAGTTTAGAAACAAGTCAATGGAAGGAGACGAAGAGGAAGGCCGCGATTGACGTGGATGGATGGTGTTATGAGTGCACTGCAGGAAAGAGGTCTAAATATAATTGAAGCTAGAGCTCTTGTTGGTGATAGAAAAGAGTGGAGAGGTGTTGTAAAAGGATAGTGGGATTGTGGACGCGTTCTTAAGGATGGGCTGGGCACCCGTATGATGCGTCAGGGGTAAACCAGTGAAAGCTGTCGAGCCCTGCTGTTGAACAAAAGAGTGTGTCGTGTCACCCTGACCCGAGTGACATGGCCGCTTTCTGGTGTCCCATTTCATCTAGGGGGACGAAAGCATGACCAACTTAGGTGCCGAGGTGCCTAACTTATTTGGGTGTTTGGGCAATTGGGTAGGCCATGGTCCAAAAAGTTTTGTTTGTTTGTTTTTTTTTTTCTTGTTTTTTTTTCCTTTTTATTTACTTTGTTATTGTATGTGTTTGTCTTGCTGTCGGTCACCCCTCTTGAGGGATATGACCAAGGTGGATAGATAGATAGTTTAGAAACAAGAATAAGCCAGGCTTGTTTTAAATGCGAAGAGTGGTCAAGAACGAGCCGGGAATGACGCCGATTTGTTTCGTTCTCATGTCCTCAGCATCCCCCAAGCACGACTCCTCCTATTGACATCGCCCCATCGAGGCTGAAGCTGATGCGCCGTGGTCCTGACCGAAAGAGCGAGTTTCTGCGGGCCCTCAAGGACGAGGGCACCGGAGAACTGACAACAAGCAGCAGCCCAGGAACTTCAGGAGAGGTCAGGCAAAACTTGAATCCTGGTGTATTTCTTTAGCCATAAAAGATATGAAGGAATAATGCAATAACATGATTTTTCTAAACACAGTGGTACCTCTTAATACGAGTGCCACACGAGAATTTTTAACAAAAATTTACCTCGCTTTACGAAGGAAAATCCACTAGAGACCGCTCACTGCCTGTGAGCTCAGTCCAGTTTGCGCATGCACCTCTTGCCATCAAGCGCCTGATTCCTTGGTCTTGGTTTTACCTGCAAAGGACTTGTATTTCGAAGCAAGTTTGTTCTAAATACATTTCTTTAATTGCATTTCAAAGCATCTCCTTTTTGTGACTTTAACTCAAAGTTGCAGAAATGGGTAACCGTAAGGTGTCTGAGAAAAAAATGACAATTGAAACAAAGCAATGAATTAGCACCGATCACAAAGCCGGGGAAGAATCACGCAACGCTTTGCTGCATTAATTTTGGTGGGAGGTCATGTTCCAGTTGCAAAAAACAAAAATGATAGATACACCAGAGAAGCTGGCCTCTCTTTTTTTCTTTTTAGAAAAAATAGAAAGTGATAGCATTGCGAGTCCAGCTAAAAGGGCAAAAGAAAGTGATAATTGAAAACTGAAACAGGCGAGAAAATAACAATTGTGCTGTAAAAATGTGTGTCGGTTTACAATTAGAGTAACTTTAAGTGTACAATAACTGCTGATGTACTTCCCCACATCTGCAGCACACACTTTCGGTACAGTGACCCAAGTCATTCTATTTTGTTAATTACATCTTATTTATCTTATTACTGTATTATTTTGATTTTTGTTATCAGGAATATGTGTTTTATAGTTTTTTTTTAATTTTTTTGGGATCCTTTTAGGAGGTGGGAACGGGCCAGTTAGTTTTTAATTACAGTGGAACCTCGGTTCTCGACCATAATCCGTTCCAGAACCCTGTTCGAAAACCGATTTGTTCGATCACCGAAATCATTTTTCCCATTAAAAAATCTAAATCGTTTTAATCCTTTCCAACACCCTGAATGTTTACCTTGAATGTTTAACGTAATCATAAAGCTAACCCAGGCTAATCGTACGTCCGCGTCATAATCTTCCGTACGAAAGATTACGCTAACATGAACGGGTAAAAATAAAAAAAATCAGGTCGTTTACAAGTCATTTAGCACCCGGGTCTCCACAACAAGTGGTGAGCGGTTCATTGGAAAGGGGGCTCCATTCCAACACCCACATAAAGCTAATCGTACGTTCGCGTTATCGTAATCTTCAGTTCGAAAGATTACGCTAACATGAACGTGTAAAAATAAAAATTAAAGGATAAAGAAAAGAATTATGGATAGGATTTCTTACCTTTGTGGTGGTCAGCAGAAGGCGCAGGTGGACGGCCGTTGCTTGCTTATAGCACTCACTCCCTTAGCCACATCAGTAGATTTCACAGCCTCCTTATTCTTTAGTATCGTACTGATCGTAGATTTAGCCATGCTGTATTCCCTAGCAAGATCAGACACTCGCACACCTCCTTCATATTTTGCTATTATTTCTTTCTTAAATGCAATAGTTGTACGTAC
Source organism: Urocampus carinirostris (assembly GCF_059441175.1). Classification (NCBI taxonomy): domain Eukaryota; kingdom Metazoa; phylum Chordata; class Actinopteri; order Syngnathiformes; family Syngnathidae; genus Urocampus; species Urocampus carinirostris. Next base: position 36,543,688 of record NC_142349.1, on the reverse strand, counting down.
TACTTTTCTTTTTTCACCTGTAGCAACTTTGCTGCTTGTACTGACTTTCTTCGGAGGCATAATAAGGGGCTAAAACACCCGTACGCCGCTCAGCATCGCACCCTAGCGTACGCACTCACGCATTACCGGCGTTCAAACTCCGATTTTTTTTTTTACCGAACAGCCAAGCAAGAATTTCTCGAAATTTTTGGTCGGACTCCGATTTGTTCGAACTGAGAGGCGTTTGAAAACCGAGGTTCCACTGTATTTCATATCGGGTGAACAATTCGAGCAAGTAGCATGATCCTTGAAAGAATAAAGCTTGTATGTTGAGGGACCACTGCAGAGGTGTGATAAAATCTTAATGTGTTAACTAATACTATTAGTTAAAGATTTCATCACATTTTAATGGTTTAAATGTGTTTTACTTGCTGAACTGTTACTATCTGAAGTGTTCTATGCCAGATGTGGGACATTATCCTGTTCTGATTGTGCGCAGGGTGAAAGTAGCACCCCAGAGCCCAAAGCCTACAGCGAGGATGTCTGCCATGAGAATGGCCTGTCCTACTCCCTTAGCGACTCTGACACAGAACACTTGTCCAGCTCCCTGGAGGCTGAGCACAGGTATGGCCAATGATCATTCAATTGTAGCTTTTTTTTTGGCGTGTGCATCCAACACAGTTCTGTTTTATGATTACATTTAGTCTGGAACAGTAATTGACATTTAACACTGAAAAATGAAACCCCGTCTGACTTTGAAAGACTTGAATACATCACAATGTTGAATAACACGCTAAAACCGATGTACAGTAATCCCAAGAATCAAAAAGAACCTATGATAAGCGAAATCTGTAAAGAAGTAACCCTATTTTTTCCCTCTTTTTTTTAATCACAATTATATGATTAACTACTCTAATATACACTAAAACTAAAGAGCAAACCCTTTTTACAGGGTCAAGCATGTGTTTGCCAAATAGAAGTACTGCTTATATTTTCATTCATTCATTTGATTCCATTTATTATAATAATAAGCAAGGAGAATGTTTACCCTATCAGAATTCAGAACACAATGCAAATCCTTGAAGTAGCAAAACTGAAAAGTAAACTGTTATAGCAAGGCATTACTGTGTGCCAATTCATACAATGCAAAAATACTAGTAATACATATGGTCAGTTTTCTCCCATATTGCTGCTTTTACATATCATAAGATAGCAGAAAATCTAATCTACCATTAGGTCTAGAGCATTGTGCAGCTCGTTCAGGGTCAATGGTGTGTCAAAATGATATTTATTTGGTAGGTGAAACCAAATAAACCATTAATAAATACTTCATTGTAGTTAAGGTCAGGTTTATTAGTTTCTTAGTATAGGTCACGGTAGTACTTATAAAAGAGATAATTCATTTCTGCTGGTGATTGGGTATAATCGCCAGTGTGTTTTAAGAGATGGGCAATTGTACAAGCGTTATTAAATATAATTGCTTTAATAATAAAATATCGCCCCTCCTGATCTGTTATTGTTTTGTTTAAAATAAAAGGTATTAGTGTTGGGCCCATTTATCGCATTCCATGGATAATTTTGTGTGTCTAAATACTTGAAGAGGTTATTTTGCCTTATGCTGGAAGAGGACATGCCCTTGAAATGGGTGTTTCAACAAGACAATGACCCCAAACACATCAGTCAACAAGCAAAGTCTTGGTTAGAAACCAATGAAATTAATGTTATAGAGTGGCCTGTGTTATGTCGAGAAATGCATCCCTGCCGAGATTTGCATCCCCTCGCTACTACAACCACTTTTACCTCGTTTTATCTCACTTTTATATCACTTTTCGGGAATGTAATGGCGAACATATAACCAAAACCACTTCGTCTTGCATTTGTTGGGAATTTAATACAACTTACACCATTCCGTTTTTGTATTTGTTGTGAAAGTAATCCAACGGCAATGCACACCGTATACAAATCACTTTTGAGCAGGTAACATGTTTATTTTGCCTTTTTCTATTCAAATCGCTCGTATTGAAACTGTTATGCACTCTACCATAAAACTTATTTCAGCATAATAAGCTTTACGGTAGAGTGCATAACAGTTCTCAAAAGTGATTTATATACGGTGTGCTGCGTGTGCATTACCGTTGTATTACATTCCCAACAAATGCAAGACGAAGTGGTTTTGGTTATATGTTTGCCATTACATTCCCGAAAAGTGATACAAAAGTGAGATAAAAAGAGGTAAAAGTGGTTATAGTAACGAGGGGATGCAAATCTCGGCAGGGATGCATTTCTCGGCATAACACCTGCCTAATCCCCAGATTTCAATCCAATCAAGAAATTGTGGGTTGATATCAACAATGCCGTTTGGGAAGCATAACCAAGAAATGTAAATGAACTGGAAATTGTTGTTAAGCCATCATAGGGTGATATAACAACTGTAAGGTGCCGCAAGTTCATTGACTCCATGCCACACAGATGTGAAGCAGTTATAAAGAAAAACTGTGGTCATGCTACTAATTCTTAAGATTGCCAAATCATACCTTTTTTGGGGGGGGAAATACAAAATAGTTTTGAATTTGTAAAGTCACAGCAGACACTGCTATTTTTTAACACAACTCTTTGAACTACTTGCCTTATTACACAGCCTTTGGAGCTTGCCTATTATGAATGCTGGGTCTTGTTTGTTTTCTGAGAATCTACTGCACCTACTGGTAACTTGTTTGGTACGTAACAAAAAAAAATATTCAAAAATCTGGTAAATTCTGGTTAGTCACATTGCATTGCTATTATTTTGAACAAGTTTAGATAAACTTCCGATTGATTTTGGCTTGTATGGCGTAAGATTGATGGATTATATTGGATGAGCATAAACACTTGAATTAGTGTTGAGAAATGTAACAAGTGTAAGTATATTATAAATGTGGTGTGTGATTGGAGAGGATAGCAAGAAGAAAATGAAGGAAATTAGTGAGGGATTCAACATATACATGGCAGTATGACAGTGACGGCAATGAGATTTTTAAAAACATATTTAGTTGTGTATTTTTATTTGAATATGCATAAATATATACATATGTACAACTAAGTACACACCCATGCGTATTTACATACCTACATACATACATAAATAATAACATATATATATATATATATATATATATATATATATATATATATATACACACACACACATACTCATATACACATGTATTCAAATTAAACACCCTGCTTTTTTTTTTTTTTTATCAAATACCTTATATTAGGTGATATACCAGCTCAGTAGCCTAGATGGTAGTGTGCCCGCTTTGAGACTGGGAGGTCGCTGGTTCGCGCCTCGACCGAGACATACCTAATTGGTATAATGGCGGCGCCCTCTGGCTGCGGCTGCATCGACTCGCTACAACGGGTCAGGTGTATCGACATTTCGTTCTGTGTACATTGTTACAAAGAATGACAATACTAAGGAAATTATTATTATTATAATTATTATATATATATATATATATATATTTTTTTTCATCCAATTAAGATTGGATACTTTTAAAGTTATTAAATACTTCCATAGTGTTAGTTATAAAAGTTGGGGAGTAGATGTGGCGTCCCGACCGAAATTGTAGCACGTTTCTATTTCCTCTCGTTATTGGAAAAAGTCATTTGCCGCTCATTTAGCTCTTTTGGAAACTGGTGGCTCATGCCAAATAACGTTTCTTTTAATTCACTTCCTTGAGCTTTGACCAATTCCGTTTGCTTGTAGTGTTAAAATTTTGCAACAATGGGCCGCGGTTTCATTCCCGGGCGTACTCTGATTCGGTGTACCCTATGAAAGGAGATGTTAACGGTCTCCTGGGGGATTTTTAATGATTATGTCATAAATTGTTTGACTGTCTCTGACAGATTATCTGACATATTCTCGAAGTCCAGATAAAATAAGGTTGTCTCAGATGCTACGAGAATGCATATAGGGTACACTATAACGTCCGTTGTCACCAGATAGTTGGTGTGTGTCGTTCAGTCATTCTTGTTTTAGTTGTCTTGCTTTGCGACCTACATTGCCGTACTGGAGAAATATTCGTCGCTGAATCGTTTGAGGTCCTCCACGTTGACCGTGTAGAGAGAGAATTATAGATTACAGAATTGAATTGACAAAGGGTAAATTAATTGAAGTGGCAAAACAAGAACAAAACTAAATGTTAGAAACAGACACTGCCCTCCTTTACGAACGAGAGGTCCTGGACGATCGTAAGTTGAATTTGCTTGTAAGTTTCTTCAGTGCTATTTTTTTGTATGTTTAAGTTTTGTGTAAGTATCTTTAAGGCTTGTATAAGTAACCTGTATTGTTTTGTACAAAAAAATAAACATTTCATAAAATAATATGCTCTATAAACATAAAGTGTACTTACTTTTGGAAGATGAACTTAGACTTCCTCCTCCCTGGTAAAAAAAAAAGTGGCTGAAAAAAGCGTACCGACCATTTTCTCAACTGCATCAAGCTTTCTTATTCCACTTTCATTTCAAAAGAAATGGCTCGCCTCTCTTTAACACTTCACATCAACCATATTGAATGGATGCACAAGATATTAGACAAAACGTTCTGAGCGTGCTGGAGATTCAGTACACGTACCACTGTATGTTTACATATGAACTCGAAAGAGGAAGTGGATTTTTTTTTTTTTTTTACTTCCGGGTGGATTCTGGGTGACCTCTCACAGCGCTACACTCTGGAAGTGGCCGAAAGAAACACTACAGTAATGTCCTGTACTCGGAAAATGGGGCACACAATACAACTTACAGCAATGTCTGGATATTTTGACATCCCAAAAAAAAGGTTCGTATCTACCGTTTTACGTAAGTCAAATGGTCGTAAGTAGGGGAGTGTCTTGAGTCTGTTTTTAGCAGCCGGATGCCGCCATGTAACGTTCTTTCAAAACTCATTGCTGATCCTGCAAGAACTACAGCATGACGCTCCCACATTTTAACTGTTAGTTCCCCTGACTTTGCAAGATGGTGGGCCGTTCTAAAGTGACTGAAACCCTCCAGCAGCAGGTTGTGTAGATAAAAACGAAAGGGATGTCCTTATCAGCCACAGCAAAACCAGTTGATTGTTGCAAATCTGTGATTTCAAAAACAGCCAATCTCTACAAAATACAGACACTGCTAAGAAGGGTGGTTGTCTACGGAACACAAATGCAAGAGAGGACAGGTCACAGCGGAGGTTGATTTTGTTTAGGATCCGTTTCACCATACAGTGTCCCGCCGTTTAAGAACATTTGGTCTGAAGGCCCACACTGCAGTGACCAAGCAAAAAAAAAAGGGGGGGGGGGATGCGCATATTGTCTGGGCAGAGAACTGGTCCTGAGTTCACTTCACTGATGAAAGCAAATGTAATTCATTTGGGTCTGATGGGAAGCATTATGTTCGGCAACACATTGGAGAAAGACTAAACCCAAAGTGTGTACAAAAGTCAGTGAAAGATGGAGGAGGATGTGTCATGGTTTGTTGCCTGATTTCTGCAGCTGCAGTTGGGCCTTTTGTACAGCTACATGGCCAAGTGAATGTAAATGTGTATCAGAACATGGTTCCTTACTTGCGTTCATTGCCCAATTAGCCTGCAGTATTCTTGCAGGAGAATGCTTCATGTTAAACAGAAAAATGAAAATAATTTCCATTAAATTAATGGCATGGCCTGCCCAGAGTCCTGATCTCAACCCAATAGAGAACCTCTGGAAAATCCCAAGTGGAAAAGTTTTGTTTAAGAAACTCACTACAATCACGGAACTGTGGAGGAGGCTTGAAGAAGAATAGACCAAAATCACGCCAGAGCAGTGTGAAAGACTAATGCTATCCTGTGGCTGCAGATGTGCTGAAGTCATTCACAGAACTCACTAATTGCTTACAATTGTAAACTTCACCATGCCAAAGTGATTGTTGTTCTCCTATTTTGATCAAAGCATTTTCTAAAAAATGATTTTCTTTTCTGGGAAATGCCTTCAGTCTTTTTGTGGAAAAAGTGTTGCTGTATCATGATATAAACAGCACAAAATGTCATGTAACTGTGGACCAGTGAAGATGGTTACTTTTAAATGTTATAAGTTGTTCTCTAATTTAGATCTTACATTATATGTATATGTTATATTATTTAAATTGATTCTAATAATAAACTGTTTATATTGCAACTTTTGTCTTTAAAACCTATTTTTAATCCATTAAAAAAATAAATTGCCTATTTCCTCACTATAAGGTGCACCAGATTATAAAGCGCACCCCATATACATCTGTCATTTATTTTTCATACATAAGGTTCACCGGACTACACTAAGAAGTACTGTTTATGTATAACCGTTGGTTTTGTTATATACTTACGGCAAAAGAGGTATCAGTCAATACGTGTCGCTGATTAAAATCTCAAAACATTGTTTGCAACAGATATTGAACCAGGGTGTGGCTGTGAGGACTCAAGTATGCCAGAATCACTGATTCGCATAGTGCATTCTAGTTTAAACTCTCTCCACTTCTATGCATTAATAACATCTTGGCTAATTTGGATACATACTTAAGCTTGTATAGTATTTTGTTGACTTATCTGTTTCTGTCTTTTCTAACATTATTGACTGTTTAACCTATCGGAATGCACTATGCAAATTGGCTTTTCTGGCACTGTGAGTAAAAGTATTGTGATAATGAGATCAAATACCTTTTGATGTGTAATCTGTACCATTAGTGGTAAATTGTTAGCGTGCTCACCGCCACAACCTGGGTTCGAATCCTGTTGCTATTTGGGTCAGCAATGTTTATCACCTGGATGCTCAAATACAGTAGTGTACCATAAAACCTCGTATAGCAACACACACCTATAAATACTGTGTGTATTTCCAATCTTCTCCACCATATTCTGCAATAAACAAGGCGCAGTGGGATATAAGGCGCTCATTGGAATTCCTGGACAATTTTGGGATTTAAAGGTGTGCCGTATTGTCCGGAAAGTACTGCAGATTCTCCATGAAAACTCAATCGTTGCAGGACAAAAAAATGATCTTATTCCTCTGTCTCCTATGGTGCATGTGCAGGTTGCTGAAGGCCATGGGCTGGCAGGAGTACCCGGAAAACGACGACAACTTCCTGCCCCTGACCGAAGATGAGCTGAAAGAGTTCCAGACAAAAAGCGAGCAGGTGAGCAAGGCTTCTCGATTCCCGTGAGGCGAAAAGATCAGGCACACATTCTTGTTGATTTTCAGTGTTGTTACTGAAATAAGTAATTGGTTTCTGTTATAAGTTACTCCAATTATAATGTAATTGCGTTACCCACCACCGGTTTACTGACACCCAAGAGTAGCGCGTTACTCTGAAAGCAACTACCGTATTTTCCGCACTATAGGGCGCACCGGGTTATAGGGCGCACCCCCCAAAAATAGTTTTTGGTCCTATATCTTCCATAGATAAGGCGCACCGGGTTACAAGGCGCTACAATGGGAACGTCGATAAAACAGTCAGATGATTCAGTCAAACTGATTACCCCCTTAACATTCCTAAAGCTTGCAAAGAGGCAAATACGTGTCGTAGACACGTGCGGATGCGGTGTCCTACGATGTCACTTAAATGCGTCATTTCAAATATCATTCGGGAGGTTAAAGTCTTGGAATTCAAGAAATGCCAACCATTCCTTACTTTCTATTTTCTTTTTCGCTCGCAACTTTACTGTGCATATGACAATAAACACTTGGAATTGAGTTTAATTCACTCAATTCATCACAGCAACATCAAGATCGTTCTAAAACAAGATACCGGGAATATATAAAGCCGCATAACTCACCTAAGTTCTCACGTTTAATAATGATACGCAATCATGGTCTTCTTACAACCGTGAGTGTAGTAAATCCAGGAGAGTAAAATGTTTACAAATACAGACTAATGAAACATGTTTCTTTATGGCATACTTTAGCAAGCTTGCTATTCAGTCATCTTTTTCGGCCAATTGCAGGGTTTGTTTTGGCCCTCTGGCGTATCCGAGGCTCCGAATAACTTCAGCCAATAGCGATCAATTTAACGGATGATTGACACATATTTTTCGGCCAATTGCAGGGTTTGTTTTGGCCCTCAAGCGTATCCAAGGCTCCGAATAACTTCAGCCAATAGCGATCGATTTAACGAATGATTGACACATCTTTTTCGGCCAATTGCAGGGTTTGTTTTGGCCCTCTAGCAAATCCGAGGCTCCGAATAACTTTAGCCAATAGCGATCGATTCAAATAATGATTGACACATTGGTTAGCCAATGAAACGCCGGTATATAAATCCCAGCATACACCGCGGACTACTCCACGTTCGGGGGAAAATCCAGTCGGCGGCTGTTGCGTAAGTTGCGAGACCTTGCGAATTTAATATTGAGCCATATATAAGGCGCACTGTATTATAAGGCGCATGGTCAGCTTTTGAAAAAAATTAAGACTTTTAGGTGCGCCTTATAGTGCGGAAAATACGGTAATTAAACACTACCGCACGTACTCGCACTGAAGCCGACCCCTGAAACTGCTCTAAAATACCCACACGCTGCCAACGATTTTTTAATATGCGGAGTTACGCACCATGTATTCATGACAATTGAGTTACGAAATGTCACCAATTCCGTGTTCCAGTACCCGTTACTTCGAAAATTGTGACTTGTTTTCTGCCGTGCAGCTGAAGCGCAACGGCCTGCAGAAGAACGGGATCCTCCCAAGGCCGCGGGGTGTCACCCTTCACTTCACCCCCTGGAGGAGTGTGGCGGAGGCGCATGTGGAGGAGGCGTCGGAGTCCGAAACCAGTAGCAGCAGCCAGACCTCTGACGACGACGACGACTACATCAAATCCTAACGTGGCTTTCCGGAACAAAAGAGAAACAACACAACAGCCGACACATCTCAACAAGCCACCCAGCCTCCTTTCTCATCATTTTTTTAGAGCACCATTTTGAATTTTTGAATCTTTTTTGTTGTACTTGCACAAGGGAAAAACCAATCATATCCCAGTGAAGGGGGAGATTTCTGCTCTGCCAGACGTTGTTTTCCCTGCGTTTCCTCCTTCACTGTTCTGCTCTTTGGCCCCGCTCCCTCCTTTTTCTTCCCTGCTTTGTGGAACTGAAGTGTTCATCAAGAAAAAGGGCAAAGAATGCACACTTGATTCTGCTTTAAACAGACTAACTCATTTCATTGATGATGCTGATGACACATTATTAATGATATTAATAAAATTGGTTCCTGACAAGTTGTTTCAAGCTGCTGATTGTGATGTTAGGCTTTTTTTCAAGCTCTTCAGCCTCAGTGAAATGATCCCTTTTGTTTAGCCATTGGTTTAAAAGTCCCAGAATTTGTTCATGGATGCACAATAAAGAAAAATCGCAACCAAATGGAGAAATTGTCAGGTGTTTATGAAAATGGTGTGAAATATGACATAATTAAAAGTGGTCAAACGTCAAGGCAAAGTTGGACCCAGTTTGAGGTAGTGAGTTGCGAAATTGGGTTTGAAAGTCTTTACTTATATGCCAAGGACCTCAAACTTTGCATGATTGAGATCAGGATTATGCAGGGATTTATCCTTAGATTCAAAAAATGGAACTACCCTGGTCATATCCCTCGAGAGGGGTGACCGACAGCAAGACAAACACGTACAAAAACAAAGAAATTAATTTAAAAAGGAAAAGGTATCAAAAAGCTCACACAAAAATATTTGGGACCATGGCCAACCCAAATGCCCAAACACCCAAACAAGTTAAGCACCTCGGCACCCAAGTTGGTCATGCTTTCGTCCCTCTAGATGAAACGGGACACAAGAAAGCGGCCATGTCACTCGGGTCAGGGTGACAAAACACACTCTTCTGTTCAACAGCAGGACCCGACAGCTTTCACTGGTTTACCCCTGCCGCATCATACAGGTGCCCTGCCCATCCCTGAGAACACGTCTAAGCATCCCACTATCCTTTTACAACATCTCTCCACTCATTCCTGTCACCAAGAGCTCTAGCTTCCACTATTAAAAAAACGAAACTACAAGCTAAAATTTGAATTATAATCCCCAAAATCGTACTGTACATTGAAATGAAGGGGTTCAAGCGTCACTACAAACTAGCTAATTTAGAAATAGTGACTGTAGACCATTTTCAGATTCATCCAAATTTCTGACTTTGCAAAACAATCTGCAAACTACAATTGTGCATGAAATCAATGCAGTAAATTAAAATGCATATGATGGTTTCTTACCCACAGTAATGTACCTACTTCAAAGATAGTACATGACCAAATTCAAGGACTTAAGGACTTTTAACCACAACCTTTCAATTTCTACAGTACCATTAGAAGGAAAAAAAAATCAGTGTTCATGTATTTAACAGAGCCATTAATGTATCAGCGATTTGTGCATGCATTTATCTTCCATGGGCATTAAGACATGAATTTTTGTGAAACATTTTTCTATTTAGGGGTCAGGTGATAACAGTAATATGCATCTTATATTCTCAGTTGGATGACTTTCTTCCCATTACAATTTGCCACCGGGAAATGCTACCCTAATTCTTTGGCATGGCCCATAAATGTCTTTCATAATCCTTGAATTATTACACAGTTCATATTGCCTCGTTTAAGTGTAGCATGCAACAGTCTTCTTGGGCGTGATGCTTGACAATGCTGTACAAACTAATGCCAGTTGCAGTTAATCATGAAGTGCAATCAAAAAGCCAAATCACTACAACAGTGTTAGCATTTTAAAGCAGACTTTAGAAACGTGGCAAAAATATAAAACACTTCACCCAGATTAATGACTTTAATCCTTGAGACCAGTAAAATTGTGGCTTTTAAGGATTTTAAGCTTGCTTGCTTGGGGTTGTCCATCGATTCGATGATGACCATCTTCTTTTAATTGTGAGTCTGCTGATGTTTGAACAGTCCGATCCTGGATCCACAGATGCGGTTACAGACAGAGCATGTGAAGGGGTGCTGGGGGGAGCAGGGGTGGCCTGGCGAGCATGTCTCTTTGCACGCTTTGCTGCACGGTGTTGCATGTGCTGTTCCTCCATGTAATCCACTCCCTGTGAGCAGTGGGAGCGCCAGAGGTCTCGGCAGGAAGCAAGTTCCTCCAGTGAGGAGGGATTTATCCGACATCTCTTCAGGATGTTCTTCATTTGGTCTTTGAACCGCTTCTTCTGCCCACCAGCACTGCGTTGGCCTAGTGTGTGGCACTCTGTCCCTCCATGTGATGCCAAGGATCTTCTGAAGACATCCTACATGGAAGGTCTCCAGGCTCTTCAGATGGCGGCTGTAGATAGTCCATGCCTCACAACCATACAGTAATGTAGTGATGCATACAGCTCTGTAGACCAGCATTTTGGTGTGGAGTCTAAGGTTGTTGTTTTGAAAGACCCTTCTCTTTAGTCGACCGAAAGATGCTGATGCTTGCTTGAGACGGCTCTGGATCTCATCATCCAATGAGCAGGTGTCAGACACTATGCTCCCCAGATATTTGAAGGTGGGCACCATGAGCAGGTGTTGCCCTGCTGCTGTGAGTATTATTGGGTTTGGTAAGAGGTCAGCACTGGACTGACAGAGTACCTCTGTCTTCTGGGTGTTGATCGTCAGTCCCATTCTGGTGTATGCAGTTACAGCTGCCGAGAGAATGTTTTGCAGAGCCTCTGGTGTATGGGCAACCAGGGCACAGTCATCAGCATACTGTAGCTCAATGATGGTCTCTGAAGTCAGCTTGGTAGTTGCCTGTAGCCTCCTGATGTTAAACAGGTTACCATCAACCCTGAAGTTGATGGTAACTCTAGCCTGCTTCTCCATCCTTCTACGTAGCAGTGTTGTAACACAGACAAGGAAGATGTTGAAGAGAACTGGAGCCAGCACACAGCCTTGCCTCACTCCAGTTTCCACGCCAAAGGGCTCTGAGCTGTGTCTTCCAACTACCACTCTGGCCGTCATCCCTGAATGGAACTGTGCAAGAATGGTGAGAAACTTGGGTGGACACCCAAATCTCTTCAGGACTTGCCACAGTAGGTCCCTGTTCACTGTGTCAAATGCCTTTGAGAGATCGACAAAGGCGATGATCAAGTCCTTGTGCTGTTCCCGGCATTTCTCTTGGAGCTGACGTGTCACAAAGATCATGTCGACTGTTCCCCTGTCCTTTCGAAAACCACACTGTGACTCTGGGATGACGCGTTCCGATATTGTGGAGATGAGTCTGCGGAGCATGACCTTGGCAAGGACCTTTCCAGCAGTGGCCAACAAAGAGATACCCCTACTGTTGGAGCAGATGGATTTATCTCCTTTATTCTTGAAAATGGTCACAATGTTGGCATCTTTCCACAGTTGCGGGACACACTCTCGTCTCCACACCTCTGAAATGTATTGAAACAGTGTCCGTGTACAGAGGTAGCCTCCTACCTTGAGAAGTTCAGCTGGGATGTTGTCAGGTCCAGGGGATTTATTGTTTTTCAGGGTTTTGACTGCATGCAGGATTTCATTGAAAGTTGGCGGGAGATCGAGGTCTGGCAATGTAGGATGTTCAGGGAGCTCTGAAAGGACAGTTGGGTCCACTGGGGTGGGCTGGTTGAGCAGGGTGTTGAAATGCTCAGCCCACCGCTCCACTATCATAGTCTGATCCTTGATTAGAGATGTTCCATCAGCAGATCTAACAGGTGCCAGGGAGCAGTTTCTGGGGCCATAGATGGTTTTTACTGCATCATAGAAACCGTGCATATCGCTTCTATCAGCGTGAGACTGGATTTCATTGGCTTTTGAGATCCACCACTCCTCTTGCAGTTTTCTAAGAGTTCTCTGGGCCTCGGAACGAAGGGCTTGCCATAGCTTTTTATGGAATTGAGATTGTGGGTTGTTCAGGGTGGCTCTGTGCCCCCTGTGCATTCTGTCCAGGAGGGTTGAGATCTCTCCGGCATTCTGGTCAAACCAGTCCTGGTGTTTTTTAGTTATAAAACCAACGGTTTGGGCTGCAGTGTCAAAGAGGGTGGTAGATATATAGACTCTGACATGACCAGCTGCTCAATGTTTGCCAGCCTCTCAGCTAGGGAGCAACGGAAGTTGTCAAGGGTGTCGCTACTGGAGAGTTTGACACAGTTGAGTGTCTTCCTCTTTGAACCACCCTGACGTGCTAGGGGCCAGACATGCATTCTGACCTTTTTCAGAATCGTGCGGTGGTCGGTTCAGCAGTCTGCCCCATGCATAGCTCTTGTAATGAGCACGTCCTTCAGATCAGCCCTCCTCACCATCGCGTAGTCGATCAGGTGCCAGTGTTTGGACCTGGGATGCATCCAGGATGCATTATATTTATTCTTTTGTTGGAAGATGGTGTTTGTGATGGTAAGGTTATGTTCCGCGCACAAACTAGGAAGTCTCATGCCATTGGAATTAACTTTTCCAATGCCATGGGCACCAATCACACCATTCCAGTTTTGCAAGTTCTTTCCGACTCTTGCATTGAAATCACAAAGCAGCATGATTTTGTCATTCCTCGGGATGTGACTGATGATGTCATCGAGTGCCTGTTAGAAGCGATCCTTCTCATCATTCGATGGCAGTGTTGGTGCATAGGCACTAACTAATGTGACATGTCTGCATTTTGCAAGTGGGATGCGAAGAGTCATTAGTCTTTCACTGACACCCACTGGTGACTCTGTGAGCTTCAGCAGTAGGGTGTTCTTAATTGCAAAACCAACTCCGTGAAGATGGTGTCCGCTCATGGGGTATCCCTTCCAAAAGAATGTATAACCCTCCCCCTCTTCATTGAGTGAGCCTTCCTCAAGGAGTCTGGTCTCGCTGAGCGCTGCCACATCTACATTATAGCGCTTCAGCTCGTTGGCAATGAGTGCTGTTCTGCGCTGTGGTCTGTCCAGACTTGTATCCAGGAGTGTCCTTATGTTCCATGCTGCAATTCTAAATGATATTGTTTTTCGACCGCATAGTGGAATGTCCCGACAGGCGCGGTTCCCTGTCCGGGTACTGTGCTGAGTGGGCAATCTTTAGGCCACCTTTTCTCGGCCTTTCCCCAATTGGGGTGAGCAGTGCGGCCACTAAATAGTGCTGCTTAGACGCACAGGGGTCTGCCGGAAACAGCTGCCACTCAATCCCAGCTGCTAACAACCCTTGCCCTGTGCCGCTGACGTGCAGAGGTCCAGCTAAGAGCTTCCAGCTCATTCAAACCTGCTCCCGTCACTGGATACTCCATCACCGCCAGACTTTTGTGGTCGGAGACTCAGGTAAAAGAGGATACCTGCGCAATGATGTTTTTTAAAGTGGCGTAAGGGGCGCGCTTTCCCCAACGCCACTATCTTGATTGTAAAGAAGATGGTTCCAGTGGCAAGGGAGACCCTGGACGACCGGCATCTTCCTACCACTGCCGGGATCCAGGTCTGTGGGAAACCGCCTCAAAGCGTGCCGCCACCAGCTTTTGGGATCACTCTCAGTCTCGACTCTACCCTTCGACCTGTTCGGCTTTGGTAACCCTGATAAGATGGTGATCTGTTGGGACACGGATTTTAAGCACTTGTATAAACACTGCCACTTATGGGCTAGCTAAATGCAAGTCTTACAACCTTCATGAAAGACAAACAGTGCAAAATTTAAGTATTTTATTGACAAAAGAAAATATATCAAGGAACAAGGCAGTGCAACTGTAGACCCTTTCATTTGTAAACATGACTTATCCGGTGGGCAAGGCTTAGCCTAGAGTCAAGATAATTGCGCTGGTCAGAAGACAAGAGGAAAAGAAAGCCGTCGTTGCCATGTGTTTGTGTACTAGAATCGAAGAAAAAAATGATAGTGATGATTAATTGAAGTTTTACAGGACCCCAGCAGACACTCCTGATCAAAGATGTGGCTAAATGAATTATAGCAAAAGGATTGGATGGGGTTCTCAAAAAAATGCTCGCACTTTATATTAGGGAAGGGAAATAACATTCTTGTTGCCATCAAGTCCATATTACTTTTTATATTGGCAAAATATCTTCGTTATTTAACTTCAGCTAACGGTTAGCGTGTAGTTTCAATGCTATCGGCAGCCATTGTGTGGGTTGAAAACGAAAACCAGCATGCATTGCAAACAAAGCCACAAAATCCATGTCGTTTAGGAAATACATTAAATCACTCATGCATTTCTCAGAATCATTTGATGGCACCTAGGCTACACGCAAAAAGTTGCCTGAAGCAAAGAAAGAAAAAGATACTTTGCCGAGAAGTCATTTCGAGGCAAAAGCAACAATCCAACCTTTCATTTCCCTTACATCATATGAAATGTGTGCTGAACACCCAAGCATTTTTGATAAACGCCTCACTCCAACTTTTTCACTGTAATGAATTAAACCAAAACTTTAATCAGTCCCATGGGATCCTTTAAGACATCAATAAATCAGTAACGGTCTGCCACAAACACGCTTGAAACTAAGCTTTTGTTTCTGCTAGTTTGGTTTTGACCAGTGCAGAGTATCTTGTCTCTAGCTTTGACTGACGTAAGGCTATGAAAGGGTCTACATGGGGTGAATCAATGCCAGTATAACAACAGCTTTGATTGCTTTTCAAATCCAAAAACTTGATCAAGAAACTAACTGCTACGAGACATAAGGAACCAACAAATCCAGCTAGGTTAAGACTTAGCATGGCTATTTTTTACTTCAGATTTTTAATAGACGCTCAAAATGACAGTTCACATTACAAAACGGTTTTACATTCATGAGTACAAAATCCCTGTTAAAGCATAGGCCCCATTCACAATCTGCAAAAGAACAAAATGTCAAATAACCAAACAATGGATTTATTCAGGGAATATCACGAACATTAACGAGTTTCACCTCGACATGGGCTCAATGCGCCTCAGTGTCACCGTTGGCCTTTTGCTCATCATCCTGCTTCAGCTTCTTGACTGCAGCCTCCTTCACTGGGCTCTCCTCTGGTTTTCTCTGAAACAGACACAACCTGGTTAGCTCGCAACGTTTCAAGGGCGCCGTCATTCGCTCGCCATTTTCCCACCTTTTTTCTGACCAAGTGGCTGATGTCAGAAACTGGAGATTTGGCGGCGGACCCGTTGGAAGTCGCAGAAGTGGTTGAAGAGTCATTTGCCTGGAGGTGAGGAGGCGCAACATGAACGTGTTATCAAGTTCCATTTTACAAATTCTCCTGATGGCACCTACTGGTGAAACGGTCGCACCGTCGCCGCACTGCCCAACGACCGAAGGAGAAGGAGAGCCATCCTGACAAACGCGTGAAAAACAATCGCGTCAAAATTTTGCCATCAGTTCACAATGGTACCCCTAACTACGAGCTTAATTTGTCTTTTTAAATTCGAATTGTGCAGGTGAGGTTCTGAGTTTTTCTTTGCCTCCTTGTTGGTTTAAGATCAGGGGGCTGGTGTAATTGTAACCTGCGCAGTCGTTTTGTGATTAAGGGCTATACAAATAAACATGCACATACCTCATATGAAATAATTTGATTAATTGGGCGCTCCAGACCACCCAATATGATTCAAGTGAACCCCAAATTGCCTTCACGAAAACATTTCACAATTAATACACCAACAAATATTCACAAAAAATGTTTATTATAAGGGAGTACCCATAAAAGGTGTGTAAATGTATTCTTTTGGTGTTCCAAAGTGCTTCAAGGTAGATAAAGCAGCAACAAGTAAAAACCAAAGAATTAAAACGCTAAAGGCCAGTAAAAACATAAAGCAAGAGGACCTAATACGATCAAATTCAAGTGTTGTCTAACTACTGGTTGTCCTTAAGTGGGGTTTAGCCTGGATCTAAAGAGGCCCATGTCAGAAATACAGATTATAGAACTCAACGGGGACCCAATTCCACAGCAGGAACAGAGTCACCCCAACATTTGTATTTTGAGACATGCTGTATAACCCACCAGGCAAAACAATTTTAAGTTTACAAGTTCATGTTCAGTTTATGTGATCTTAATATAGCTCATGCTTTGCAATTGTTGAATTTACAGTTTCTAAGAGAAACTGTGTTACAAACTTTTACTGTTTACCACTTTTTGTTTTCAGAGCCTAAGAACTTGTAGAAAAAAAAAAAAAGACCGCTGCATTCATTCAAATGTGTGGAAATCTTCAAACTTGAAGCAAAGCAGAGACATTTTTCTGCACTGCTGCCGTTTTCACAGCGTGTTAAAAAAGGACAATTTTTTGTTCAATTTCTTACTTTATCACTGAAATGTTGAGTCAAAAACCTGACGGCCTGTTACCTCACTTGTGCATTTTTCAAAAAGGTTTTAACCTAACAGGCTGAAATCCTGCACCGTTGCAGTTATTTTAATAAAAGGAGCATTATGTTAAGTAACAGTAATTATGATTTCTAAACCATTGCTTTTTATAAAGGTGTACAGTATATGTAATATCAAGCTAAATTTTCATTGTGGCATACAATGCAAAAAGGAAAAAAAATACACGTCTCTCAATCGTGAAGAGTCTCCAGAGATTTCCAACCATTACAGCCCTACCTCCGGTACGACTGGCAGCAAACTGTTAACAGACTTAGTAACTTATGCGGACAATGTTGTAATTATTGGTGATTTTAATGTTCACATAAACTCCCCATCAAATTCACTTGCAATTGCATTTAAGTCACTGATTGATACATTTGGTTTCAATCAAATAGTCGATGTGCCCATTTAAAGATGGGAACACTCTAGATCTCGTCCTGACCCGTGGCGTAGTAGCCTCAAATGTTACAGTGTTACCGTATCCTAATGCCATCTCTGATCACTATCTTGTTAAATGTGAGGTGCTGTTTAATGTGATAAGGAAAATTTAGGCTTTAGCGGTCGCAATACCCGCCCTAAAACGGTATTAGCCTTAAAAGAATTATTACCTACGGTAACTGCAGCCTTCCCTTCGTACACTGGGTCTGTTGACTCACTTACAAACAACTTCAATACTGCTTTGGTTAATGTTCTTGATTCTGTGGCGCCCCTAAGGCATAAATTCCGACCCAAGAAGAATACACCTTGGTTTACTGAAGAAACTAGGTTACTCAAAGTTGCAGAAAAATTGAACGAAAATGGCGCACTACTAATCTGGAGGTTTTCCGACTGGCCTGGTGTGACAGTTTGCTGAAATATAAAGTAGCTCTTGCCTCAGCTAAAGCTTCGTTTTTCTCCAAGATTATTGTTAAACATAAGAATAATCCGAAATTTTGGTTTGACACAGTGGCGAAACTGACCAGACAACAACTTAACCCAAATGGTTGCACTTATTCTGCTAACGACATTATGGATTTTTTTAATAAAAAGATTCAACTTATCAGGAATTAAATTTTAAAAGAACGCTCTGTATCCTCCTCCTATATCAAAGATGTGGAGGTGTTAGGTATGGATCGTGTCGGCGGTTGTTCTGAAACATTCCAGTTTCAATGATTTGTCCCTTGATAATCTAACACAGATGGTCAGTAGGGCCAAACAAACTATGTGCCTGCTTGATCCGTTTCCAGCTTCACTGATGAAGGATCTGTTTAGAATCTTAGGACCATCAGTTTTAAATATTAATATATCGCTATCCTCGGGTATTGTTCCTGTAGCCTTCAAGTCTGCCGTCATTAAACCCACGCTTAAGCGACCTAACCTTGACCCGGAAAGCCTAGGTAATTATAGGCCAGTGTCAAATCTGCCATTTTTTGCGAAATTACTTGAAAGGGTCGTTGCACAGCAGCTAAATGACTTCATGTCAGAAAATAACCTCTTTGAAACTGTCCAGTCAGCATTTAGGGCAAATCACTCTACAGAGACAGCCCTGGCTAAAGTAACCAAATGATCTCCTTTTAACAATAGATTCCGGTGCCTCAGCAATGTTACTGCTGCTGGATTTCAGCGCTGCTTTTGATACTGTCGACCACAAAATATTATTGGTTCGTCTAGAACGCATTGTTATCTCAGGAACTGTACTCTCGTGGTATAGGTCCTACCTGTCAGACAGGATGCAATGTGTTAACTATGGCAATCTGACCTCTAAACAATCTAATGTCCCCTGTGGTGTTCCTCAAGGCTCTGTACTTGGCCCCCTTCTTTTTAGCATTTATATGATCCCGCTTGGTGACATTATCCGCAAGTATAATATTAGTTTCCATTGCTATGCAGATGACACTCAACTGTATATGCCGCTGGAAAAAACTGGACATTTAAGTTGTAGAAATCTGGAGGCTTGCCTTACTGAGATTCAAAGATGGATGTCACTTAATTTTTTACGCCTTAACCCAGAAAAAACTGAAATGTTGATTATTGGTCCAGCTCACTGTCGTCAGTTGTTTTCAAACACTACCCTGAACCTAGACAAATGTAATATCAGCCATAATGACTCGGTCAAAAATCTAGGTGTTATATTTGATCCTAATCTGTCGTTTCAGTTACACGTGAAAAATATTACTAGAATAGCTTTCTACCACCTCCGTAATATTGCGAAGATTCGTTCGATGCTGTCCCAATCAGATGCAGAGGTTTTAATTCATGCGTTTATTACTTCTCGGCTTGATTACTGTAATGTATTGCTTTCTGGTCTCCCGATGTCTAGCATTAAAAGTTTGCAGCTGGTTCAGAATGCGGCAGCTAGACTTTTGACTAAGACCAAAAAGTTTGAGCATATTACTCCTGTATTGGCCAACTTGCACTGGCTCCCAGTCCACTTAAGATGTGACTTTAAGGTTCTCTTAAAAACATATAAATGTTTGCATGGGCTTGCACCCTCTTATCTCTCCCATTTGATTTCCCCCTATGTTCCTGCATGGAGTCTGCACTCGGAAAATGCCGGTCTACTTGAGACTCCGAGAGCCAAGAAGTCTGCAGGCTCGAGAGCGTTCTCCATCCGGGCCCCGGTGTTATGGAATGCCCTGCCACTGGAGATAAGATCTGCAACCTCAACGGAAGTTTTTAAATCAAGGCTTAAGACACACTTCTATTCCAAAGCCAGGGATCAGAATGGAGATTTTCATTTTCAGCTGAAATAGCCAGGGTCCAGGGGCCGCAGGCCCCGGCCAGGTCCAGGGCGGAGCCCGGTGGGGGGCAAACCCACCCGAAGCCAACGGCATTTATCTTATTTGCTATGTGAAAATTGCACTAGAATGAATTAAATCCAACAAAACAGAAACCATGTATTTTTTTCAGTTTTAAGATGTTTAAAACAATTGGGGGATTACAATGTTACAACCATCACCATTGTTGTTGTGTTTTGATGATGAAGATGGACCTTGTATTTAGCTACTAATCAACAATATATATGAAAATATATACATTAATAACCATTCATCATTAATTTGAAAATAGAATGCACAAACTGAACATGCTTAAAGAAAATACATGTCAGTCTGTGACAGTCTTCTCCAGCCATGACCACTTAAATTTATTCTTGATTCCTTTATCAATCTCGGAGACAAAAGCCTCGTCTTTTCTTAGTATTTTCATATTTACTTTTTCAAACACTCATTTCACCGTTTGAAAAGACCGGAAGGAGCGCCATGTTTGAGAAAGCCAATGCTCTGAACAAAAGCTCCGCTGATTGGTTATCAGCGAACCTATCGACCAATGGTAGGAGTCAATCTATTTGTTGTGTGTTATAGATCTAATGCGCTGCGCTTCTTTTTGCCGATTTTTCTCGCGATCTCTAACTGCTAACTTGGGGTGATGAAACAGTCACGTATCATACCTCACCCCCCCCAAAATATTTTCGAGGATACCGGAACCTTTGATTGTTCAAGTCCTGGATCAGTAATTTGCCCACAGAATCACGGCTTTGTAAGAGGAACAAGCGATGATGCAAAAGTAGGGGTGACACACTACATGAAAAGTGATGACCAAGGACAGAAAATGACGCTGAAGTAGACAGCCAGCCAAAGAAAACACGCCATCTTGACTCCATGAAGGTGTTTGTGGGAGGAGTACTGCCGACGACTTGATATATAAGCACATCGATTTAAAGTTATCTTAACATTAAATGAACACAACATTTTCTAAGCACAATTTTTGGCAATTCCAACTCATTCATCACGTTCGCCTGTTGAGCTGGACTCACAACACTTTCATTTTATTTTGAAAAGTCTTTCTGGAAAAAAAAACTATCCAAGGAGATTTGTATCCATCTCCCCTTTAAAATGTTAGAAAATGCATTTGCAAAATGTGCAAGGTAAGTGTAATTAAAGATCCATCACTCCACAAATTGCCACTTTTTCTGGATTTTTTTTTTGACAAACGCAGCAGGCTCCTCTCTAATCTCCTTTGTAAACACCGAGTCTCTGGTTTGTCCTCTTAAGCAGTTTTTCACAACCTTCACCGGAAATTAGTCTAGCTAAGAGCTGCGCAAATTCTTCCGCGGCTTTGTGAACGCTACTCGCCGCTTTTCTATTGTAGGCCTTGGCCTGGTCATGTTTTTTTACATTTCTTGCTTTGTTTCAAGTCAAGTCAAAATGAGATGCTATGAAAATGCGATTAAAAGAGATGGAGTCAACAGGAAATTGCTGTGGAATAGAGATACTTTACAGGTATAACTAAGAGCACAGTACCAGGTGCCTGATGACAGGAGGCGCCTGCGCAAACTGGACCGGGCTAATGACCATAAGCAGTCAAAAACTGTCTAGTAATAGCCTCTGGGACTGCTCATAAATTGGAGTTTCTCCCCGCAGAGCAAGCAAAATGTCCCCCCCCCCGAAAAATTTTGAACCAAAATTTTTATGTGAAGAGGTGCTCGTATAAAGAGGTACAACTGTATTTGACACAGGCCTTTTGCAATTGGAAAGAACAAAAAAAAAAAGGAGACCCACCGGCGCAGATTTTATGCCATCTGTGTCTGTCGTTTTCAAGCCTTCCGCAGCATCTTCGACCTTCTCCTGGATTTCTGGTAGCAGAGCCTTCAGCTCCTCCATCTCTTTCCTTTCGTCAGGAAGGTCCTCCGATCCGGCAGCTTTTGCAATCAGTTCTGTCAATTTTTCTGTAAAACAAAAACGAATTTTTGCCTTTTAGAAAATGATCGAGGGTACGGATTGACAGAGCTGCCAAATATTCAAAATGGTATTAAGGGAGATTAAAGAAATTTCAGATTTTGAAAATAAATAAATCCTAGTAGCCTTTAATAGTGCCATTATTAGGTTGAAAGTGCTTCTACAACAATTACTTCATAAGAGGGACATTGTGTATTATTAAGGGCCCACTAGCGGTAAGATAAAAAATATTAGAATATAAGGCAAAAATACATGATCATATAAACTTGCTTTTTTTTTTTTAATAAATACTAGGTTGAGAGATTTGTAATTTTTAATAATATGAATCTCACAAATTAATCACTTCTTACGATTAAGGGTATCCCCAAAACCTTGTGAAATAAACTCAGTGAGGTTGGTTCCTACATTTCTTTAGCTGGTATTCTTCCTTGTGGTTATTTGCACTCATTTTCATAGTTCTCGTGGAGAATGGCCTGGGCATTGATGTAGCAGGTGGATGCAGTAATGGTACAACAAAGAGCAGGCAGCCAAAAAGCATGACGAAAAGAAAAAACAAAAGATGTCAACGGAGGGCTAACTGGGACCAACCAACAAAAGGGAGCCAAAGCCCTGACGGAGTAATGCAAGGATTGCCGACCAAAAAACACTAAGTGAGCAGCCAGGCTAATCGGGAACACAGAACAAAAAGCGGCAACGGCGATTAACGCGCAGCTGGCTGGGAATAAACTAGTAGAAACGGCAAATCCTGCACCAACGCAATGCTAGGCAGCCAAACAACACACAAGGGGGTGGGGGGGGGGGGGGGGTCCAGCAGACAACAAGCACCAACTGGGAGCAAACAAAACAGGAAAGCCCTTGGCAGCCACGGTAGCAGGGAGCTGGTTGGACAAAATGATACCAACGACGACTCACGCTGTGAAACAAAAAAACACAATCACCTTCATAAAAGGAGGTGAAGGCAAACAAGGAACGCACTCTGTAGCAGCAGCAGGTAAGCTTTGAGGTGAAAGTACGCAACTCCGACCAAACACTCAGTTAACGGAACGGGCCATTTTGGAGGTTGTGTTACTTCAATGACGTCACAGCTCTCGCAAAAATGGGTCAACTTTCAGACTAAATTGTGAGTTTCCTGGCTGGTGGGATGTTTTGCAACCTATTTACATAACTGTGGGGAGGAAAACTTACACTTTCTGTGCCTAATTACAATTTTTTTTAACAGTATATAGTTTTTGGGATACCTATAAACAGAATCCAAGAAAAGGTGGCAATGACACTCTCACCCAGCCTCCTTTTGATGACATCGATGGAGCGGTTGAGCTCGTCCACAGCCTCCTTAAATTGCTGGTTCAAGCTGAAAGTCAAACCAAGTTGGTAGTGCGTCTCCGCAATGAGTCGGCTATCACATTCCAAGTGTTTCAGCTGCAGATTAAGACACTCCTTGAAGTCCTCCACCGCTTGAACATAGTTTCCTACAAGGAAGCAACGAAAAAGAAACACCGTTACCCATTAACGGGCTGGCAAGGTTGGCAACATGGCCTTCGAACACTTGAACGTACCTGACTCGGCAGAAACTTCACCCAGCTTTAAATGAGCCTGAGCTGCCATTAGTTGGTCTTCCTTGGATTCTTTTCTAGTAGGGATAAGAGTTTGTGAAAGGCAAGGTTAAATAAGACTGCTTTAACACAGTGATGTCAAATGGAAGGAGGGGGAAAAAAATGTAAGCTGCAAGCTAAGGACAAAACTGAGTGTTGAAATTCTTTTAAATGATGCATAGCCTAGTGCAAGGATCTCTGACCTTTTTGAATCTGAGAGACAATGACCCAGCACCACTATTTTCAGGACCTGTCTTCAGGTTACTCAGGTGGGCACCAAGTTGGAGAACTTCAGTGTAGTGAGCTCAATCACACGCACTGAATGGCTCCGACGGTAATATTTCATTAGAAAAGGCACAGAAGACGAGCAGCACGGACGCACAGTGGTTGGTGCGTGTGCGGCATAGTTCTGAGGTCATGGGATCAAATCTTCCTGCGTAGAGTTTGCATGTTCACCCAGTGCTTGCATGGGTTTCCCCCTGGCACTCTGGTTTCCTACCACATTCCAAAAACAGGCATTTCAGGTTAATTGGCCAGTGCAAATTGTCCCTAGGTGTGAATAAGCGAGTGAGTTGTCTATGTGCCCTGCGACCAGCTAGCAACCAGTTCAGGGTGTCCCTTGCCCGAAGACAGCCGAGATAGGCTTCAGCACCCCACGTGACCCTAATCAGGATAACCGGTGCAAATAATGGATGGATAGGCAGAGAAGACACATTTCCTTGATATAAAAATCCCTAATAATAGATCATGAAATGAATTAGGCCAGCACCATAAGTAGCCAATATCTTGGCAAAAGCCAGCCAGAATCACTTCAAAAAGGAAAAATATTGATTTTTTTTATTGTTACTTTTGTGATAGTTGTTTGACCATAATTGTAGTGTGACAATATCTTAAAGAATTTGTGCTTTAATTTAGACATTTTGGCTATAAATTATTCAAGGTAAAATACTAAAGCTTGAAAAAATTTTCTAATTGAAGTGTAAATTTTTTTAACTAATGGGGAGGGTGGATCCCTTTATCCCCTAGGGGCACCATTTCCTGTGGTGTGTCTTAGTGCACCCATCCCTCTCAAGACCAATATATACAGCATTTCTAGCCGGTTTCAAACCAGGGGCCTTTGTGTGTTCGGTGAATGTGCCAAGCACTGCACAATGGAAACACTAGTATTTTTTTTTTTTTTAAACCGAGTTAAACAATACAAACAGTAAAAGTACAAATATTTGAACCATGAACGGCATAGGCCTTCACTGACCTTTTATAAATGACCTTGGCGACTTCCAGCATCTCCCAGGCCAGCTGAAGGTTTCCCACTTCTTCCTCATCCTCCTCTTCCACGCTTTCCTGAAAAATTATAGAGTTAAATATCGTACACATGCCAAGCTTGGCAATTGTTCCGATACCTTTTCCCCATCGTCGTCGTCATCATCATCATCTTGCGCCTCCTCCTCACCTTTATCCCCCAAAAAAATGTCAGACAGGATTGTAGGACTTTGAACTGCAAGTAGGGCTGCAACGATTAGTCGACGTAGACAAAAAAAATTGTAGAAATAGTACCAATGAATTCTAAGGTTGACTATTGTCGCCAGACGTTTTTTTCCAACATAGTAAGGCATCTCTACATGTATAAAACCTCTGATTAGTCACTAATGTGCAGTTGCATCTACAGCAATAACATAACGGCAGCATTAACTTCAGGTACATGTTCCAAAACTTAAGTTTGGGAACATTTAGGCCTTGATACGGCCAATAAAATGACTTCTCTCAAAGTACATCTTGCGTGTCATGGCATTCGACGAGTGATGCACAAACATTTAAAATGAAGTTGAAGGAAAGGAGTCTGACTCGCCTCAGTAAAATTATAATTATTTTTAAGCCATTACGGTTTTGCTGACATACATTACACATTCTATATGCGTACATTTTGCAATAAAAAAGCTTGGGCATTATGCTAGAACTGGAGTCCAGAAAACAAGCTTCAGTTGGTAAAATGATTACATCAACAAGTCAGCTGTTAAAACAGTGTTTTTAAACTGTTGAGAATGTTTATGTAATTTTGTTACTGACATTGCAGTAGACCGCTGAATGTGCACAAAGGTTTTATTTCCTGTTCTGTTGCTAAGGAGGCAAAGGTTACTTTGTTTAAGTATTTGCCTGTCCCTAATAAAGACCGGTTTATCTTTGTCCCAACTGACCAAGCACTGTGCTTAATTGATTTTAGATGGGCGTTTTAAATTTTTGGACAAATCCACAGCATGTTCAATAAAAAAAAATGTAATTTTCTAAATTGTACCAATTTCTCGTTTATCATCGTTTTCCGCAATAAAATAAACTTCATGCTAAATATAAAATTAATAATTATTCAACTAATGGTTTCAATTGTCTGAGACTACTCAACTATTAATATAGTGAGTAGTTCCAGCCCTAATTGCAAGCAGGTAGTAAAATGAGACAGACCTTCCTCTTCTTCCATCTTCTCAGCTGGTTCTTCTACCATTCCGTTGCCCATTTTGTCGGCGTCGCTGGAATCCATTTTGTCTGACACTCCTGCAGTACCGTTTTCCATTTTTTCAGTGGTTTCTTCTACCTTTGCTTTCGTTTCATCTGCCAGGTCTTCTGCTTTCTCATGATCGTCTTTTTTCTTGTCCGTTTCTCCCTCTTCCATTTTGTCCAATTGAGGTTCTCCAGCCGCTCCATCATCCAGCTTATGTGCAGTTTGCTTAGCTTTCTCTTCATCTGCATGCTTTTCCTCGCCTGGAACGCTTTTGTTCTCATCTCCAGCTTTCTCAACAAGCTTGGTTTGGTCAGCAACAATTTCCTCCGATTCAGTATCACATTTTTTCTCATTGCCCTCCATTTTCTGCACCTCAATGGGTTTCTCTGCCATAGCATCATATACTTGATCTCTCAATTCTTCTCTGGTCTTTTCTGTTATAACAAGAAAGATTTCCTTCATCAAATATCCACTTCCTTGAAATGTTAGGTGTTCGTTTTTTTTAAACGGTAAACTCTTAAAATCCAGTTTGTTGACAATGGGATGTCAAATTAATCTGCATACTTTTGCCAAAACCCTTTTACCACATGAATTACAAATTTTCCGAGTACTCAGTTATTCTGTAACATTTCGTTTTGGTCTATGGGTCAGGCATATAATAGTTAAACTGACATTAAAAGAAAATATTAAACAGGTTAAGAGCCAACTATATTTCTTAGTGATACGTTTAATATGTAATCATCTAATCTAATATCAGACCGCTGCAAAGATTGCATAGGGTGCCAGTTCATTCTTCTGAATTGTATGCAGTCTACACCATTGGTAACATCAGTCAACAATGTTGCTGTTCTTTGATATCCACACCCTTTAGATACCACACCCTTTAGGGCAGATCTGATTTTGTTATTTAGGAGATAATAGAAAGGGCCCAGGAGAGAATCTTTAGCACACTTCTAAATGTATGCATCCTGAGGGTTTTGCAAAGTCTTCTCCCGTTTTCCTTGCAAAATCAAAATCAATTGATGCATTATCTCCTTATCGAGTGTACTACACCATCAACTTCTCATTTAGCGATTATTGTTTAGCTTTTGAAATGAGAAAAATCAAGAGACAAAAATTGTGTTCTTCACACCTCGGTGATAAGTGAATGATGACTTTTAAAGCTAAAATGAAATATGTTGCCATATGTAAGACCCTAACTTCATAAGCCACAATATCGAACTTTGTAATTGACTAAATAATCGGGGATTCGGATGAGTTATCTATAGGGGTACATTAAAAACGATTAATTTCAGAAATTAAAAAAATAAAAATTTCAGCAGTCAACATTTTTGTTCGATTATCGGTAGTTAAATCCGATATAACCATAACCAAGTTATTCTGAATTTCCCGTTTACTAATAGGGGATGAGTAGCTTATCCCAATCAATAATTTCTGGATGGGATTATTTGGATACTATGACAAAAACAGTTACTGTGAGCATTGAAGAACAATGATCTAATTTTGTGCTTATAACTGCAAATATTTTGTCATTTTAAATGGTACCCTCATTACTTGGGAACAGAGTTGGGCTCAGTTTAACAATGTTTAAAAGTAAGCATTCAGAACTGTTTTTTTTTTTAAAAGTCTGGTGCACTGAATAAGTGCACACACACAAAATTACCAATAGTCTTTTTCTGTAAAAATATTTTCATTAGTATTTCGACAGGTGAACGGATTCCTGTCAATTAAAGTTGACACTTCTGTCCTTGACATTGAATTCAGCAGCCACAATTAACGCAAATGCATTTCAACCAACACAATTTAAAAAGGATAACAATCACAGTTAGGCTGTAAATGTTAACTCACCATCAACATTTTCTGTGCCCTCCACCTTTGAATCATTCAGTTTTTCATCTCCCTCTTCCTCTGGGACTCCTTCCAAAGCATTACCAAGTACAGAGTTCTCCATCCTACATGAAAACACTGCTATTAAACTCTTCCCTAGCTTGTTAAATGAATTTGAGGAGGAAAGGAATAAAACACAGGGTTAGAGCCTACCTTGCCAAATCTAAAAGAGCTTTACCACACCAAT
Organism: Urocampus carinirostris; assembly: GCF_059441175.1. Lineage (NCBI taxonomy): Eukaryota > Metazoa > Chordata > Actinopteri > Syngnathiformes > Syngnathidae > Urocampus > Urocampus carinirostris. Next base: position 36,515,603 of record NC_142349.1, on the reverse strand, counting down.
AGAATGCCTCTCCACACTCATCTGCAGTGTCACCATATTTCTTTGCTCTGAAGAAAGAAATGTGGTGAAATGTATGGATTGCAAGAAGCAATGACCAATGAAGCATAAATGTTTGAGGCTGATTAATATTCATCTGTCGGCATTATCAGTAGCAATTTCAGGCATAGGCGAGGCGGGCAGGCAACCAGGGCAAAATTTTTATGACACATGGGGGCGGCACGAGAACTTACTTTTTTTTTAAACCACATTATTTTTGTTATTATTATTATAACAATAATAATAAATGTGCGTGTGTGATTTGCTGTAAAGGAATATACCATATTATCACGACTATAACGTGGACTAGGTTATAAGGCACACCCCCAAAAATAGTTTTTTGTCCTATATTTTCCATACATAAGGCGCACCTCACTATAAGGCGCTACAGTGGAAACGTCAGTCAAATAGTTCAGTCAAACGTATGAACCTCTCAACATTCCGACGGCAAATACGTGTCTGACACGTACGATGTCACCAATCACTCAAATGCACCATACCACATATCATTAGGAAAGTTAAACTCTTGGGATTCGAGAAATGCCAACTATCTTAGTTTCCATTTTCTTTTTCACTGGCAACAGTGTGGACAGCAAAGTAAGAATATCATTGTGCAAGGAAGTGTGGTTCTTTATTGTGCATGTGGCAATAAAAACTTTAAATTGAATTTATAAATGGACTCATCATAGAAACATCATAATCAGTTTGGAACATGATACTGGGAAAATATAAGGCCGGGGTAGCTCACCAAAGTCGTGATGTTCTATAATGTGCAACCATGGTCCTCTTACATCCGTGACTGTAGTAAATCCAGCCGGATAAAATATTTACACGCTCCAAAACCCAGCAATAATGCCGAGAAATAGAAAAGATCCCCCGAGAAGCATCTCTGCATCGATGGACGATGCTTGTTGCTAGCGGTCTGTTTAGCCACATAATTCGGGTTTACAAATACAGACTACCGTAGTAAAAAAATGTTTTCTCCATGCCATAAACCAACCAAAAGTGTGTTTCACATTCATCTTTTTCGGCCAATTGCAGGCTTTGTTGTGCCTGGCTTTAGCCTATGCGGGCCTGTAAATGCTAAAAAGGACCCACCTCCTTTACCTTCAAATAACTTTAACCAATAGTGACCGATTCAAATGATGATTAACACATTGGTTAGGAAATGGACAGGGTATATATATATATATATATATATATATATATATATCACAGAATACACCACAGACTAATTCGTCTACGGGGGGAATCTAGTCAGCGGCTGTTTGCCTTAGTTGCGAAACCATGCGACTCAATATTGATCCGTATAGAAGGCGCACTGCACTGTATTCTAAGGCGCATGGTCAGCTATTGAAAAAAAAATAAAGGCTTTTAAGTGCGCCTTAGTGTCATGAAAATACAATAAGTCAATTTTATTTTGTTATTGTATCCGTCACAATGAATACTTGCCATGTTTATGTATGTACTTTATTCGTATGTATTACTTAAGCATAATTCGTGTCTTGGCAATTTTTGGGTGTAGGAGGGGGCGTGGTGTTAGGAGGGGGTCTCGACCAGGGTGTCATTTAGTGTGGAACAGCCACTAGATGTTTTCGTGCGTTTCGGAAGAAATATTTTACTCAGTTGGATTCTATGGATTGTCCTTGATGTAACAAATCCATTTTCGCAGACATTCAAAAGAAGTTGAAGACAGGCCAGGAGACATACTGGTGAGTTGCACCGGCTTTACAGTTTTCGGGTATCTTGTTTCAGACTGGTCCTGGCGTTTCTCTGATGAGTATATTTTGAATCCCAAGAGTTTAGGCTTTCCAATGATTTGTGGCATGACATAGTTCAGTGACTGGCGACGTCGTACGGACACGTATGTGTTTATCAAACAAACGGCAGCCCGTCAGAACATCGTGAGGTTAAGGTTTATATATTATTTAAACTATCTGGGTACCGTTTTTCTTTGTAAATACAGACGCACCCCAACTTACAAAAAACAGTAGATAGGAACATTTTTTTTCGGGATGTCAAAAACATTTCTATAAGTTAAATTTTGTATTATGTGCACCTTTTTCCGAGTACAGGGCAGTACTGTATCTTTCTGGTGTGGCGCTGTGAGAGGTCACCCAGCATCCACCATTCTATACTGTATCTTCAGCACGCCAAGACATGTTTATTGTTTGATATTTCGTGCACCCATTCAATATGGTAGGTGTAAAGTGGCGAGCCATTTCTTTTGAAATGAAAGTGGAATAAGAAAGCTTGATACGGTTGAGAAAATGGCTGGTTCGCTTTTTTTCAGGCCACTTTTTACCATGGAGGAGGAAGTCGCCTAACTCTTGAAACTCATCTTCCAAAAGTAAGTTAAACTTTTAAAGAGCATATTATTCAATGAAATGTTTATTTTTAATACAAACCAATGTAGGTTACTTATAAAAGCCTTAAACATAAAAACATAGCACTGAAGCAACTTATTCATGCTCACTTTAGTATGCCACGCAAACGTATTATCATCTTCAATATTTTGATCTATGAAACAACCTTTTAATTGTTGTGACTTTTTCCAACAGATTTGTTGTCAGAGTTACAGGGGAACATTTGCCAAAAGAGTTTCAAAGCATTCCAAGTCATACAAACTCACTCACAGTAAGCCGCAAGCTTCTTGTAGCGTTTTCACTGCCTCCACCACTTTGCCCATCACAAGGTGCTTCTTCCCCGCACCGATTAGCTTGTTGGCCTCTTCCATGTTGTCTAAAAGCCGCAGAAAACGAACTAAATAAAGTTAACGCTGAAAGAAAGAGGTATTTCTTGTGTTTTGCTGTTTGAAGCCAGTCGGCAATCGCTTGACAAACCTCGGCAGTAGGCAAACTCGCTTTGAAAGGAGACAAAGTAAAACGTCGAGATGATGTCGCACAGTCGTGACGACTTGTTCGTGTGCTTGCAATTGGCGCTAATTATTCACTAGCCACTTGGGTTGGCTTCCGGTTTTCAGCGCGGGAAAATTCTTAAAGGCACAGGTCAGGACTTCGACGCCTTTGTCGTCATCACCTAAGTCATGACCATGGGCGTAACCAGCCCGTTTTAGGGGGTGCTCAAGCACCCCCAAATTCAACTTCACCCACCCAAAGTATGGCATTTTAAAACTATTTTCCTTAATAAAGGAAAGAATGGGCTTAAACATGGGTAACAACGCTAGATACAAAAAAAAATGTGAACAGTGCAGCGTCAGACTGTTGCCAGGCAAGAGTTTCAGGCGGGCATATCAAATGTACAGTGGGGGTGCAACTTTTATTCGTCACAAAAAATGTTTTGCACCGGATTGTTTTAAGTGTTTTTCATGGATGCGTTTCACAATTAGCGTTTTTGTATTTTGTATTTTGTTTGTTCTTGCACTGAGAAGTCAATATTGTTTGTGTCACGTCGGGATTCCAGTTTAAAGTTTCTTGGTATAAAAAAGTTTAAATGAGTTAAAAGTTCACAGCAGAGTGAAAAAAAGAAATATTACAATTTAATAGAATAATATATATATAATTAAGACATATTCATTCATTTTGTCCAGAATATTACATTATCATTAGTAATATACTGAACAAAGCCCCAAAACCATGTTTTTCCCTGCTGTTTTTCCTCTTCTTTGTTCTTTTTTTAATTTTTCCTTTTATTTTTTTCTTATTAGGTTTCCTCCTAGCTTTTTACTTCTTTTTTCCTGCTTTTCTCTTTTTTTCTCCATTTTCTTTTTTCTTCATTCTTATTTTTGTTTTGCTTTTTTTTCTCTGTTCCTTTTACTCACACATACATACATTCATACATACATACATACATACATACATACATACATACATACATACATACATACAGTACATATATATATATATATATATATATATATATATATATATATATTTTTTTTTTTTTTTTTTTTTTTTTTTCACAGTTTAATTTGGCAACAACAAAAAGGGATAAAAAAGCATTTATAGTTAAGAAAAATAAACCCATAATTGTCGCAAGAAATGTTTCACAGTTCCATGCGTTTGTTTAGAGAAGAATCTGTCTCTTTTTTATATTGTTAATCGGTCTGCTACAGTATTGCAAACCAACAATGTCTTCTAGACTGCGCAGAGAGCAGCGGATGATCTTTTGGGCTGTGTTGATTATTCTCTGTATGTTTTTCCTGTCCGCTGCCGTGCTCCCAGCATACCATACGGTGATGCCGCATGCCAGAATGCTTTCCGCCATAGCTTAGCAGAAGGACACAGCAACTTGTGTTACAGGTTACTCCTCCTGAAGAGAGTGGAGCTGCTGTTGGGCCTTCCCAACCCCAGCCCTGGTGTTGGCCGACCGGGAGAGGTCGTCTGAGATCTGCACGCCCGAGAGTTTAAATGAGTGGACTCCACAGAGTCTCCATTTATGATAAGTGGGGCTGGGTTTGTTTCATGTCCTCCTGAAGTCAAGTATGATTTCTCTGTAAAAGGTGTAAAAGGGATTTGGAAATGCTAGCTAACGCCATCTTCTGTCTTAAGTCATTGTTAGAGCCTCTATCAAGCTCCTTTTGTGGCGGCGTGCAATTTCAAGCATTACGCAGTCAAATAAACACTTTTTTCTTTTTTTGTGGTTTGGGTTGGCATTTGGACAGCGTTTGATACAGTGCTTTTCTTACATTCACCATTTTCATGCTACACTAGCAAAAACGGAGGTGACGAGCATAAAGTCACTCTCCAAGCACCCACTTTACCTCCAGTTTAATGTGTTCCACAGCTGGAATAAAGAAATTACAAGTAAGATAAAAGCAGATTGGCGAAATGGTGTCACGGTTTCCATGACGCCCCCGCACGTGTGGCGCCTGCTGCCACTCGTTGACAGATTGGCTTTCCGTCTATTTAAGCTCAGTGCTCTCACTCTTCCTTTGTCAGCCCGTCAATGACCCTCTGCCCCACAAGACGTGGGCTGTTTCCTGTTGGTATTTCCTGTCCGGTATTGTCCCCGTTAATTTTGTCCTGTTTAATATCGGTTTCCAGTTTTGTTCCCGTCTAGTTTGTTCTGTTTAATTTCGATATCCTGTTTTGATATCAATCCCGTCCGTCCCGTCCTGTCCGGTATCGACCCCATTTGTCTGATATCTGCTCGGGGAATTGGTATCGATATTGTCGGCCTCTGGCTTCCTATCATTCCACGCCAGACTGCTGCCTAACGTGCATGACTCCCCATTTCCCGTAAACTAAAAGGCTTGTGTGACGAACGTCACGCGTTTGGGTCCTGATTCTGGTCCGGTTCATGACAAATGGAAAAAAAAACTACATAATAGAGAAAATATTCTACTTTCTCTTCTTCTTTTTAAGGATAACTCAAACGACACACCGTACCTTTAAAAATGCATTATTTTTTTCCAACATTTACTTTTCAACCAGTAAAGATATCTTTCGTAAGGAACCCTTTAAACGTAATTTTCAAGCAGTTTGTGCCAGATGGGCACTTCGAATAACAGTTTGTCTGAAGAGCTTTCTTTCACTTTTCATATGACGGACCATGTTTACTGGAAGCGTCTGAATTAGGGTGTGTGCGTCTAAGTGGAGTACAAGGTTGTCACATCCTGCTGTGTTGGGAGGCATGTTTATTCCCTTCCCCCACTGTGCCCCTTCCTTGTTAAAATGTTTAAACTTGGCATCCAATCAGTTTCACACAGAGTCAATTTGACAATTTGTTGTCACCAAATACAATACAAGAAAACAAGGTCCCAAATCCGGTACTGTGCTAAATATTGTCATATTGATTGTGAAGTCTGAATTTAATTGTGCCTGCATTGAGTGAGTATTCATCTTTTATTTCCACAGTTTAAAAGAAAATCTTCAATGGGTTTTGAATGCCCTTCCTTCAAAAACTCGGGTGCAGCAATTATCCACGTTTTGTGAAATAGCAGATAACATCGTTTGATCGATGCAACAGCTCTCACAAGAGGTTATTATTGTAAGTGTGTTTGGGGGGGTGGGGGTTGTGGGGCGGTTTGTATGTGCCCTCTCATCCAGCTCTTGATGCAGTGCCCATGACAACAGCAAGCGAGGACATCAGAGAGAGATGAGATGCAGTCTATGGTTCTTTATAATTTGGTGAAACAACAGTACCAATATGTTACAGTTAAATTATATATATTCAAAATATGTCATCGTTTTTGGGTGGCATTCAGAATTACAGTAATCTCTCTCTGTATCGCGGCTTACTATTTGCAGTTTCGATACCCCACAGATTTTGAATTGTCATATGTATCAACGTATGGTGTATTGTGTGCAGCAGCAGACAGCACACAGAAAATCAAGGGGCATGTTGGGGAGGCCTGATAATGTGTGTGGCAGGTGGGCATGACTGTTTATTTGCAGGACTTTGATAGACTGGTCTATGAGGTTAGTCAAACAGTGGGGCGGGTGCACAAGTCAATGTGGCCACCAACACAAACTGCAAAGCACAGCGGCTTGTTACATTTGTCATGATTACTCATTGCCCTCACCTGAGCGCGCTCGTTTGGTGCCAGCTGCTGCTCGTTGCCTGATTGATTCCATTCCTATTTAAACTCCAGTCACTCCTTGTCAGTCCGTCAGTGAACCTCCGCATACGCAAGGCAAGCACTTTGACTTTGACTCTGGCTCGCGTCTGTCCCTGATTTCCAGTTCTTCTCCGGCTCCCTGACTTTTCCCTTCCTCCGACAACGCTCGGATCTCCCGCTCCGGTTAGTGATCCGTTTTTGCCCACCGACCACGCTCCGATCTCCCGCTCCGGCAACTCCACTCATTTCCTCATTCCGTGAGCTCCTTGCTTCTCCGGTCCAGCGAGCACCGGATCACTGGTGTTGTCACGAGGTGGAGTGGAAGGGGGCTGTCACGAGGCGTGGTGGAGTGGAAGGAGTGATCGGACCGGAACGGAGGCAGGAAGGGAGAACTCAATTGCGTAACGATCCAAAACTTTTATTCACCAAAATAAAAGTTGTCCAAAACTCTGGGACATGACAAAACAAACAGTTGTTTCTTCCAACTCAACTAAACAGGACAAGGCATAACAGAACGGACAATGTTTAAAACTAAAACAGGACAAGGCATAACAGACCGGGGAATGTGTATATAATGAGCCAGCACCCGCAAAGCCCACACTCCAGCCTTAAATAGCAGACCCGCGATTAGTTGAACTGCTTCAGCTGGTGCCCAGGGGGCGGGGCAGACCGGTCGCCAAGGCGACCATGACAGGTGTTTGTTTTCCCGCACTTGACTTCCTCGATTATCCAATAAACCTTTTGTGTGAAACGTTATGCGTGTGCGTCTCCCATCTGTTCTTTTTCTGACAACATTGAGAGAAATGTATTGATTAAATCAGACTCTGAGGAAAGTCAGAAGAGTGCAAAGAAATATTTATCACCGCAGGGTGCTTTGTGGATTGTTATCCGGTCCGGGAAGAGACTGTGGTTGCGTCGGGAGAGAAAGCAGTGGATCCGGCCTACTTTTACAGCTAGGAAATGCAACAACTCTCCTAAGCCCTGACGAGCTTGGATCTCACTAATGCAAGATTTATCACCCATGAAACAGATGACCTGGAGCTACAATCAATGGGAAACCGCTACATTCTTGATCGTCACATTTCATTCATGACTCGTATTTCACGTAAACCTTGCTTGAGTTGTGGGCTCTCTACATCACTTTCTTACTCTGAAAAGAGAAGCCCTACAATTTTGTTGTACTAATGGATAATGACAATAAGGACCATTCATTCGACTGCAATTCTGTGTTCTGTGTTTTTATTCGGAGATCTAGGGTTGTAATTTTGTCACAGTTGTATATGTTATACGTTACTGATATCTAATAAATAAAAAACTGTACTACTTTTTTTGGAACGCAACCCCCGTCAGAGACAATGGATAACTGTGGAGATTTCCAATGTTACTTATAATGTAAGATGTAACTACTAAGAACACATATAGGTGTTATATTTCCTTGTTACTATTCATCTAAAAAAACAGGAAAGACCAAAAAAAGCTGGACCGGTTAAGTACACAATGATGCAATAAAACATTCATGCTGAGTAACAAGGAGGAAATGGACCAGTAAAATGCCTTTTACATCTTTATAGAGCTTTATTTATAACATAGATATTACATAACAATTTAGATTTTGTCGTGAGCTACTGATCCATTTCAAACGACCATTTCAGATCATTATTATGTATTTTGTTTTGATTTTAATAATCTAACAGAACATTTTTGCCATGAGCAGAACGGAATCAGGACCCAGATGCGTAACGGTAACCAAAAGTTTATTGAGAGAGGAACGGCAAACCGCTCACAGAATTGGATCGTGTTCCGAATGCGGAAGTAGATCTGGAGCGGGAGATGGTGGTGTCGAAGACGGAAGAAACATGTCGATAGCCGGGAACGGAGAGCAAAAACGTGGTTGGGATCAAAAACGGGTTGTAAGCCGGGACGGGAGAGAAAACGTGTTCGGGTTTAAGAAACAGGTTGTAGCTGGAGACAAACGGGGTAATAAGTTACGGACGGGTAAACAGACGGGTGCAAAAAGCGAGACCGACGGGAGTTGGATTCAAAGTGCTTGCCTTGTAGAAACAGAGGTTCGTTGACGGACTGACAACAGGTGAGTGAAAGGACTGAGCTTTAAAAAGGACGGGGAACCAATCAGGTAGCCCGCAGCAGCTGGCGCCAAATGAGCGGGCACAGGTGATACTAATTAGTCATCATGACAGGTTTGTAATGTCAAAGACTCCCAGTTTGAGCACAAACTTAAAACATCTGCGGCACTGTTGGTCCTAAAATATAGAAGAACCCCAAAAATTAGGCGGACGCAAAATGCATTTTGTTTTATCCGTTTTCTTATTGTTCTTTAACCGTGTGCCATTTCTATGGGGAAGACTGTTATAGGTACATTGTGTATAATTTGACCACTAGATGGCACTGTTAGTCCAATGCAAAAGACAAGCAGTGCCAAATGAGCAAAGCGTAGCAGCCAGATGCAAGACAAACATGGTGGTGACCACAAGGCATGGATTTTGCTTTATAGAAGAAATGCAAATTTCTCGACATATCCATCCATCCATTATCTGCACTGCTTATCCTCAGTAGGGTCGCGGGGGAGCTGGAGCCTATCCAAGCTATCTTCGGGCAGTGGGCAGGGGGCACCCTGAACTGGTTGCCAGCCAGTCGCAGAGCACACAGGGACAGACAATTCGCTCGCTCATTCACACCTAGGGGAAATTTGGACTGGCCAATTAACCTGACATGCATGTTTTTGGAATGTGGGAGGAAACCGGAGTGCCCGGAGAAAACCCACGCAATCACGGGGAGAACAAGCAAACTCTACACAGGAGGTTCGATCTCATGACCTCAGAACTGTGCCGCACACGCGCTAACCACTGCTCCGCGTGCTGCCAAATTTCTCGACATATGAATATTTTAAAAAAATGATATTGGTATGATACAGTAATTCATGTATTGTTGCGTATTATTCAAATCACTGATTTTTTTTTTACTGAATGAAAGTTTGTATTACTAAGAGGGACTAAAGTGAATTTCCCTTCGGGGATGAATAAAGTATCTATCTATCTATCTATCTATCTAAACATTGGGGCGGCAGTAGCTCAGGAGGTAGAGCGATCGTTTTTGGATTAAGGGATCCCAGTTCGAATCCCGGCTTGTCCGTGTTACTTGTCGAAGTGTCCTTGGGTAAGACACTAAACCCCCCAATACCCCCAATAAGCAGGTTAGCGCCTTACATGGCTGCACAGATCACGGCCGCTGTTGGGAAATGTGAAGCACAATGTAAAGCGCTTTGGGAAGTCATTGACTTGAAAAGCGCTATATAAATGCAGATCATTTCATTTCATTTCATTACACACTGTCCCTTTAAAGGCAGCGTTTATATGACTATTCAAGTTTATCTAAAAAAACAAGTTTACTCTTTAACATATGAATGTATCCTCACTTTTCAGAGTTTAAGCTGCTCTGTAATTTGGATTGGTTTCAGAGACCGAACTCCTCAAAATTCCTAGAAATGTGCAAAGTCATGCTGGCTGTGCTTGAGTCGATGTGGACGTGAATGAAGTGAGATCTCGTTTCTGAGGCGTATTCGCGCGAGAAGTGCTTTGCTATATATGCCGCTTAGTCGGTTTCGATTCATTTCCGAATTTACCTGTGAACACAACGTCAACGTCAAGTAAGGCTAGTCCTGCGACAAGGTATGTGGAACATTATATATATTGTTAAAAAGTTTTAGTTATTTGTTGAAATTTATCTTACGGTGCAATGAACATGCTTTTGTGCCTAGGATTTGAAAACGGGTTTACTTCAAGTTAAAAAAAGAAAGTTTAGCCCATTTATCCCCGTACATTTCTATTTTAGCTGTAAACATTCTCTTCCTGCTGCAAGGATTATTTTTACGGTCGGTGTTTCTGCCAAGAAAATTTCAACACTTTCGATTTAAATAAAGAAATATTCAATTGGGTTAGCCCTATCCAACCAAAGTTTCTCCCCCCTCTCATATTTTTCATTTTAATTTTACAAGTATAAATGTATTAAATCATCACCCTCAAAGTTATTGTATATATTTCATATATGAGTCATATTCAAAATAAAACGTTTTTTGTTGCTCATACTAAAATCAGCTTCATACAAACTCAATTTGTGTTGAAAAGTGTGTACTTAGATGTTATTTCAATATTAGATTTAGTATTTTTAACCCGATTTATACATAGTAGTACTAAATATTTAAACAACGTGTCATTTAAATAGTAAGAAATACATGAACTATGATATGTGATTTTTTTTTTTTTAATTTAAAAAAAAAAAAAAAAATTTAAGTACTTGTGTAAAGTTGATAAATGTGCATTATTTTAATCATCTAGCGGGACATATTTGTCCCCTGTCTTGCTGCTGCGGATACCTTGGAAAAAAACTCTGGAAAAGCTTTGTCAAGTGAATTCATGTTTATTTGGTACATTTTTGTCATTTTGGGTCTCCGCAGCTTGTATTATTCCTTGTGCTTTTTAGCACGCGTTTTTTGGTTGCACTATAAAATACTGTGATTTCTAGTAGCCCAAAAAATAATGCACACTGTCCCTTTAATACATGCAAAGAACTTTTGGAGAAATATCCGAATTCATACCTTATGGTAATGTCACTTAGTCTTTGCCGCATCAGTATAGTTGAAAAAGATTGTGGATACAAAGTTTCCAAAGTTATCCCATTGATCATTCGTCCCATCCAAATCCATTCACTCCCCCCAGCATTTTTTCACAAGATATTGCGTCCTTCATTAGTGTTTTCCAAACATTAATGGCTTGGCTATCCGGGAGCTTCCAGTGTCTTAAAATTATCCGAGCACAGGTCATAAATCCAGCTTTGAAAATTCTAAAAGTGGATGAGTCCAAGAAGACTCAGATTTTGGGGGAGTACATTTGAACTATTTTTTTTCCATACATTTAATAACATTTTCCCATAAGGGTGCTATTTTAGCACACACAAATGAAAGTACCAATCTCATTGCCACATTTCCAACAAAAATTATCTTTGAGCAGTCCCATTCTGAAAAGTTATGATGGTGTGGAACCATGTCTATTGATAATTTTGAATTGGATACATTTTAATTCTAGCTTCCTTTACACAATCCTCTGAACTGGAGAGAATCCCTTCCCTTTTTTCTTATCAAACTTGCAAGATTTAGTCTTTTTCCAAAGCCCCCTTGAGGTTATTACATACTTTATCTTTCTCATACCATCTGGATGCTTTCCGGTATATTTTGGGGAAATGTGAATACATTTTGATTATATTTTTATGTTTACCGGGGAAGGGGATTTTCCCCAAATTACTCTAACCTTCCTTGTGGAATTCTTCTTTAAGTCTATAATAACAAACAATATATCCATCTTCATATAAGTCACTCAATGTCGTGATACCTTTTTAACTTTTTATGCCAGTAAAATGTCCTCCAATTTTTACTTTAGGGTTATGCCATATTGCAGCATATTTTTGAATGAATTGAGAAGGTTTGCATGTTTTGTGTACTTCCTGCCATTCATCATTCCTGGTATGTAATTTTCCTGTGATGCCTCTGAGGTTTTGTTTTTTAGTGTTACCAAAAGATGGCTGCAGGTAAAGCTCAAATTGGAAAGATGGCACCAGATTTCACAGCCAAAGCTGTGATGCCAGATGGGCAATTCAAGGACATAAAATTATCAGACTACAAAGGTAATGCATTCCAAAATCATGAATAATAATGAATTTGGCGAGCCATTCAAAATATGTATAGCTTTGATGTTGCTGTGCTTGCACATGCCACTTGAATACATTGAACCAGTCGTTATGTTTGTGCAGGGAAATATGTAGTTTTCTTCTTCTATCCGCTCGACTTCACCTTCGTGTGCCCGACTGAGATCATCGCCTTCAGTGATGCGGCTGACGAATTCAGGAAAATTGGCTGCGAGGTCATCGCCGCCTCTGTGGACTCTCACTTCTCCCACTTAGCGTGGTATTGTATCAAAGTCTTATATCACCTGTGATGTGTTTGTGAGCCATCATGGGCCGTTGTCATTTTCTTTTCTGCGCATTTTGAAGGACGAACACCCCGCGTAAGCAGGGAGGTTTGGGGTCCATGAAGATCCCGCTAGTGTCTGACATTCGACACACCATTTCCACAGATTATGGGGTTCTGAAGGAAGATGAAGGCATTGCATACAGGTGGGTCAAAATGCAGTAGAAAGTTGACAACCCCATGTAACTGTAAGTAGGGAGCGATAGTCGGGTATGATTATTTTTCTAATTATTCCAAAGACAAACGTGTAAAAACAATAAGCGTAATTGCAGTTTTTGTCTTACCTGCTTCATGGCGAATCGGAATTGACCTTGATCTGGAAAAAGTTGCGACAAATTGGTCAGATTTGTCACATATTGTGTAGCCACTAAGTGCAATACAAGATAAGTGCCACAATGGCCTAGAGGGGGAGGAATATGTCAATTCAAGTTGAAGCTCTCTATTTCTGTGGCAACCTGGGAAAGAGGCCAAAAAAAGCTGTCGGGGATGTAAAGTTGGCCTGAGTAAATTGTCAGCACCACATTTAATAGAAGTGTAACAATAAAATGTTTAATCGATGTATAAATGTGTCTGCCCAGCAACACTGGTACATCAATGAGTGAGATATATTCTGTGTATATGTACACTTTCTCACTGTGTTACACAGAAATATGCACTATTTTTACCAGGCACATGATATTGTTAACGTTTTGTTTAACGTTTCATGTTTATAAGCCTCTACCCCAGGGTGCTCAACTTTTTGAGTCGTGGCATCGGTTTGAAAAAAATTGTACATGGGCCGGAGGAAAAAATGGCTTCTCTTAAATCTAATACCTCGGCAATACATGAAGAAAATAGATAACACAGACCAATATTTTTTTTACGTCTGCATTTACCTACACGAGATGTGTTTCATTGTCTATTTGTTTATAGAGAGACCATTTTATCCACCTGGTTTTGAAACACACAAGATATACATATAAATATATTCATTCACAGATGTAGGCTTAAATAGCATAGTAATAGCTTCCCTGCCATGAAATGTAATGTATTGATAATAGAATTTAAAAAAAACAGAAACTGAAATAAATGCTGTCCATGTGCGCAGTAAAGAATATAGTTTGTATGGGGGTACATAGAGACACAGCCTAAGAAATCCAGGTAGGTGCGATCATATTTCCTGAAACAAAGACTTATATTTTAACCCTGGAGACACCAAGAAGTGTGGTTCTCAGTGTTAAGTCAAATGACATGGGTGTTTGGACAAATGTGTCTTTTTGATAAATGGTAGTCCGCATCTACAGCTATAATGGGTTGAGTGGCTTTCGTGCCATTCAGTAGACATTAAAAACTGCAAGTCATTGTTTGACTAGAAGCAGCTCATATGCTTCTCAGCCTCGTCTCGCGGGCTGTATTACATTTGTTAGCGGGCCTAATACAGGATAGGGGCCGTAGGTTGGCAACCCTTCTCTACTCACTTTGCCCACTACACAACATTCATGCACTAATGGCTTTGTGTTACCTTGACCACTGATTTTTCAAACCATTACAATATTGGACTTTTAACAGTGCAGCGCAATACATGGGTTTTAGCGCACAAAAATGCATTTATTCAAGGAATCAACTCCTTGCCCTGAAGAATTCTCGTGCCGGCGTGATGAAGGGGCCTATCGTGGAGGAAGAACCGGAGCTAGCTAAGCGGCTAGCGGCGTTGTAACCATGCAATCATGGTTAATGCGAACTCCCTATCAAATGAGATCAACGAGTGCTGGTGGAAAACATCGAAGCGCACAGGGAGCGCAGTTGCAGTGTTTTGCGGAAACATGGCTCACGTTTAGCATTCCGGACGCCAACGTGTAGCCACCCGGAGCAATCCGGCTTCAGCACCGCTATACAGAGACACGAAAACCTACGGGAATCGGAGAGGAGACAGACTCGCTAACACGAGGTGGTGTATCCCGGACACAAAGAAAAAGATTTCCATCTGCCGCGGGGATGTTGAACTTTTGGACTGGCGTGTGACGTCATCCGCTCCGCTACAAGCTCCCTTAGGGCATCATGTTAATCTGTTAATAAACAACGGGGTAGACTGCTGGAAGTGTGAATTTCCCTACGGGGATGAATCAAGTATCTATCTATCTATCTTTTTTAGGGTTACTGCTAGATCCATCTTATTAGATATGAAGAGACTTAAAGGCTTGGTTGTATGAAGCCCTTTTTTTCCTGATTGCCCACAGCCATGGTTTTGTCCCATTGACTGCTTGTTACTTAATATGGATATACTTTCAGCAGGGGCTATCCAATAAATATTACCCATATAAAATGTGAACATCTTCCTTTGTGTTCCAGGGGTCTCTTCATCATTGATAACAAGGGAATCCTAAGACAGATCACAATCAACGACCTTCCTGTTGGGCGGTCTGTCGAAGAAACTATGCGTCTGATCCAGGCCTTTCAGTTCACTGATAAACACGGAGAGGGTAAATCATTTCTACAAGTGTCCTTTGCAATTTCAGGGAACATTAGATTCACGCAAACACTTGATTTCAAATATTTACTCCCCAACAGCTAAATGTGTTGTTTATATTTCACAATTAACTGATCAATATGAGCGCTTCTATAGAAAAAGTGCCATAAACACTAAAAAGACATCATAAACATTTAATGTCAAGAGTGAGGCTTTACACATCAAAGTTATAATTGATTATCACTTCATCGTAGGGGATTTCAATTACAATTGTCCTTTTAGATATGCAACACAAACGGCATTTGTGTGGACCTTTATGCTTTATGCAAATGTTAGTAATTTGTCTTTGTCTGTTCAGTGTGTCCAGCAGGCTGGAAACCAGGAAGTGATACCATCAAACCTGATGTCCAGAAGAGTAAAGACTTTTTCTCCAAGCAGTGAGAAGTCCAAGGCCAGAATCTGCTTCCTCCCCTAAGAGATTTCATATAGATACTATTTGCAGAAGACAATATTTTAGATGTTGTTGTATGTGTTGCTAGGTGACTGTTTTGGTCTGCCCACAGTGCTTGATTAGCTTGTGTGTACTAAGTACCAAAGTGTAATTGTTTGGGGATATCATATCTTAATCTAGTTTGTGTCATTCCTTATCTTAATACTACTAATGTACTGAACCTTTTTATAATGTGGAAATGTGTACAAAAGATGCCTTATTTCTCTGCTCCTGTGATCTTCTTTGAGCAAGGTGATACTTCTTAAATGTTAAAGTTTACTGGTCCTTTTACCAACAAGTTTTCCTATTCTCAATTTGAGTGAAACTGTCAATGTATAAAGGATGTGTTTTTTTCACTCGACAAGCTTGTTGTTTCAATACGACACACTTTACTTACCTATGGACTGATTTCCTATTAGATAGAGAGATAGATAGATACTTTGTTCATCCCCGAAGGGAAATTCACATTTCCAGCAGCATCCCTGAGCTGAGAACAATCGAAAATAACACGGGAGCTGCTGGAGTAGCTGCCATTCGTAACGGCGCCGGAAGAAAAGATTCAATTTGAATCATGTACAAACAAACAAACAATTGAATCATGTACAAACAAACAAAGTATTCATGTTTCAATAAGTGGAGTGTTAATAAAATGGGGGGAAAATAATTTCTGATACTGATATAACCAGGTAAAACTAATTTTAAGTTACCTGTCCAAATGAATGTTGTGCCATCTCACCTTTCCCACTCTCCTCTCACCTTTCCCACTCTCTCTCCTGCAGTTGACTGTAGCCATTAAGCATAGAGAATGATCAACTCAAGCTCACTACATCATGCTAGAAAGAATGTCATCAAACTTGCTGTAATAGGAAACCTTTTGGCAACGGAGTTGGAGGATGCATGGATCCCTAGGTCAAGAACTCAAAACAGGAACTACATAACACCAGCAAGCTTTTCATGGGGTTGGTTCCTTTGGTGATTTTGTATTCTTAACTACTTGAGACGTAGAGATCAACGTGACGTTTTGTGTTGAATGTTACAATAGCAATCAGTGTTTCTATTAGTTCAATTCTAGCCTTCTTATGTGGAGTTTGCAGGTTTTTCCCGTGCCCTTGTGCACCCTCCGGTTTCCTCCCACATTCTAAAAACATGACTGGGATGAGCCCAGCACCTTAGCGACTCCCGTTATTATCATTTTAGAAAAAGCAAATACATGTTAATGCCGCGCTTGGGCCAGCCCAGAATATATTGTCACACAATGAACCGGTCCATGGTACAGAAAAGGTTGCCGAGCACCGTTTTAGAGCTCACTAATGATGTTAAAATCTTTTAAAAATGTTGAAAGTTTAAGTATTCAAATATGGGTTTACCTGGCTAATTGAACAATCCCTCCCAGTCCAAAATTCAATCTAACGTACACCAAATGTAGTTAAAAAAATAAAAGTTGTTTAACTCATCCAATGAAATAAAATTCCCTCCCCCCCAAATTTGTTTTGATGTCTTCACAACCTCAACCAAAGACTTCCTATATCATTGATGACAAGTCTCCTTATTATATTCCACCAGTGGCCAGACAGACTTTTGATAGACAAATAAGTGGCTTCATTATGGCACCAGTCACTGAAATATTCAAAATATGATGACCATTTCGAAATATACTCTAGGGTGGAGATTATTTTCAAAGTTGCAAAAAGTCACTGTCTTACCCCATAAATGTGTTCCGTTACACAAAAGAACAATTGCTACGCAGTTTGGTCTAAATAAAATAAATTGTAGAGATGGCTCAATTGCCGAAAAGTTTGTCGTTTTCTTTCATTTTTCTTAAATTGGAGTTCTATGGATGCTGGGATAAGCCACTTATGTGTAAGTTTATATCTCAAACAATTATTACCCACAAGTCAAGTCATTTTTTTAATTTGTATAGCCCTTAAGTCATTGCTCAGCAAGATCAGTCTAATTCAACTACCGTAGTATAATTTCCCTTGACCGACTTTTGAAGACAACGCCCGCAAACCTTCTTTGTCCTCCAAGAATTGATTGACATTCAAAGATCAGCATCAGGTAAATATTCAGTGCATTGCTTCAACTAGATCAAAGAAAGAAGTGTATCTGCTTGGTACTTATGTGTCTGAACTAACTGGAAGCAGTTGGTATTGCTCTTGGTTTCTTTATCAACACTTGAATTTGCACAAGTCCATCTGAACGTCTTCTACAGTGACAGTGAAAGAAATATAATTTTGGAATAAAGCAACAATTTCAACTCGAGATCCAGAAAATTGTCAGACTGAACATGAAAAACATTTTTAAGCACGGCGGTTTTTAAAAAAGAACAAAGGACAACAAACAGCAATACAAAAAGCCCAGGAAAGTAAATTCAAAAAATAATTTGACTTGCTTGACATTGCTCATGCTAATGCTCTCAACATTATGACAATTCCTGGAGACAGAGTTTTTGTTGGCTCAAAGAGCAAAGGGGTCAATGACAGGTCTTGCCAAACAATTAGCAGAGAAAGAAAAAAGACTTGAAGAAAATCAAGGGAAGACCTTGAAACGACGCCTAGAATCTTAACTGAGCAAAGAATTGCGAATGAGTGAGTTCAATTATCATGTAGCAGTAGTAGTTCGGAAGATAAACCAGGAACATGTCATGACATATCAGGTGTTGGTATCTCAAATAGTAAAAGAGGCATGAAAAACGTAACTCCAGAGTTAGCTGCTGCTTTAGAGCACACCAAGATGTCTGATGGAAAAGCTACGTTTGTAATTGATTCAGGAATACTGTGGTCATATCACAAAGATGAAACTGATCTGCTGCAAATTGCTGAAAAACACCGCAAAGCTTTTCCTGACAGCCGCAAAGAGACTAATTGTTTGTATTATGTACCAAAGCCATCATTATTTTGTGTGTGTAACCGGCTTAATGGGCGCTAATCCAAATTTATAGAGTGATTGAGCTACCTGTAAAGATCAACTTACATGACTGAAACTTCTGTGTAGTTTTTGGTGGAGGTGGAACATTTTTGTGGTGTAAGATAAAAGAATACATAAAAAAATATTGGTCACGTAAGCTCCACCCTAATATACTCATCACAGAAACATCACAATCAGCCTTAAAAAAGATTCCCAAAAACTAAAGTAGGTATAACTCACCCCAAAAATCTTGTAATATTCCCCTCAAGAAAAGATTATTCACAAATGTGGTCTAGTTACATTCACGAGAGTCCAGTGAATCCCACTGAATAAAATATTGACTCCAAAACCCACGAAAGTGCCAACAAATAAAAGAATTCAGCCAAAAAGCATTCCTGCATCTTTTGACAATCCTTGTAGTTATTTGTTTGTTTCGCACCATAATTCTTCTTAAAAATAACAAACCTGACTCGTCAGATCATTTCTAAAACGGCCGCTAGCCTCTGACCTTTTGATTGACATCACTCTTGGTCAATTGCAAGCTTTT
This sequence comes from Urocampus carinirostris, assembly GCF_059441175.1. Taxonomy (NCBI): domain Eukaryota; kingdom Metazoa; phylum Chordata; class Actinopteri; order Syngnathiformes; family Syngnathidae; genus Urocampus; species Urocampus carinirostris. The sequence continues at coordinate 36,496,617 of NC_142349.1, read as the reverse complement.
TCCCATGGTCCTTCTTAGCCTGTGATAACATAAGAAAGACTGTATTTAAAAAAAACATTACCTACTTTGGCTTCAAAACATATTCAGCCAGTAGTGACCAATTCAAATGTTTACTGACAAATTGATTAGCATGTAAAATTCCTAATATGATTTTATGCAGTTTTACTGGGTGTATTCAAATCAGCCGAAAATAAACACACATGATTATCAAATGCAAGTGTGCAAAATCAGCGATTGACTCATGGAATGAGAAGTTACACATTTTTTACTCTTTCACAATGTCTAAAAATTGGCCAAGCTATAATACACAGAGCTGTAATTGTTTTTCTCCAAATTGCCACTATTGAAAAGCATTTGACATTCCTTTTAGAAGAATGTGTAAAACACAATGTTTAGTTTTTCATATTGTAATCAAATTCTACCTGAGACCAAGTAAGGCTTCATGCTATTGTCCCAGCTTTTTTCCAGTTAAGATGCCCATTCCACACTCCTCTGTAGGCATGCGATTGCAAAAATATCTCCAAACAATTAGGCGGGAATAAAAATCTTCTGTTTCTGCGTGTCCCAACTTAGATTACTCAATGTGAGTAGCACTTGCAGTGATTATTTCAAATTGGGACAAGACTTCAGAGTGTTACCTTTCACAGAAGACCAAAAACGTCTATATTCTCCAAACGGTTCAAGGACAGCATTCAATTTACTTAAGGTACGTCTTGGATTGGGATTTTAGGAGAATTTTAAGGGAACATTAATGGGTTAAGCGATAATAAACCTTGCAAACGCAACGTGGCACCTATTTACTCACAGCAAGACAGACTATGTAGAATAAAAACAAAGATAATATGTGTAAGCAAGCATATATATTTTTTAAATAAATAACTCAATTATTTCACCTGCTGAAATTATTGTTTTACTTGGTAAATAAAACCAAACTCCTCCACCACGATAAGGTCAAGGAGCCAAAAAAAAACAAAAATGTAGTATTTTAATTATTCCCTCTTTGCAAGAAATTCAGTGTTGCTTATCATACCTAGCATTTTTTTTAAAATCCGTCCAAAAATGCTTATACGGCATACACAATTTGAAATGGTCAAAAAACGTATACAATTTCGGGGGGAACCTACGAGTTGACAGGTATGTGAAAGTGACATTTTTTCAACCTTCACTCGAGGAAAGGACCTTGGAATCTTTTTAAACATTTTTTTTTTTTGCTGGCTGGGATGATAAAGTATAATTCAGTAATAAATTACATTTTTTTGAATCAGTAATTACGATAAAGTTTTTACTGCTTCTCGGTTAATATATTTAATGGAGAGTTTACACTGTACTAAATATTGTAATGACGTCACGTGTTTGAGACCTCAGGGAAGAAACCGGTCATTTTCTTAAGAGGTGAGAGCAATTTAGCTGTTTAATGGAGCCAGTGTGAGTCTACGTAACTCGACTCACATGATTCACTCAAGTTACGTTCGAACATAAGCTACAAGTGTACCGTAAATTGTGCTGTAACTTCTATTTATTTTACAAGGAGTGACTAAAATTGACATTTATCATAACTAGCAGGCTCCAGCAAATTAGCAAGACTTGGCAGAATTTCTGGAAAAGAATAAAGATGGCGAAAGAAACTTGCTCCGGGAAAACCAACAACACTTCTGCTGAGGTTTGTAAATGAAATACGCGTCAACTTTTGCTCACAATTGATGTATTAACAGTATTATCTAGTCATGGCCCGGATGGCGGTTTTTGGTGCTATGGTGCCATCTTATGGCTCCCTTGTTAGAGCTGAAGACGGTTCATTGAAAAGTCTGAAAAGGCTTTGAATTCATTGTTCTTAAAATAAGGCCTTAACGGTCATTAAAGTATCTTAAATCTGTGAAGATATTTACATTTTATTGAACTAAAAATATTCACTAACATATACCAATTGACAACTTTGTATTTATTGTTTTTGTTTTATAACTTTGGAGAGTGCTGTTTTTCAGATGGAAAGTTTTCAATTGGACCAAAATGGGATCAAAACATTGAAATAAAGATATGTTGAAAATTACATTACCTGTATTTCATGAGGTGTTTTTATTTTCTTTTGCTTTGTTTGATTCAACTGTTTGTTTTTTGTTGACTTGGTCTTAAATTTCTTTCCAAAAGGCATTAAAAAGTCTTGGGAACCATGTGAAGAACACTTACTCCAATTGTATGCTTTTTTGTGTCTCTAATTTTTGTAGTGGGCTGGAATATTTCCGGACGAACTTCAAAACGAGGAGGAGTCATTTGTCTTTGTCAAGAGGATGATGGCTGTGGCAGTATCTTCCATCACCTACCTCAGAGGCATTTTTCCTGAAGTTGCCTACCGCAGCAAGTATTTGGAAGGTGATGAAAATGCGCAAGTAAAAATGTAAACGGTCAGAACCTTTCTATCACCATAATATCTTGTTGCTGTGTTTCTCCAACAGACATGTGCATCAAAATTTTGCGGGATGAATGCAGCATTACTGGACCCAGCGAAGTTGTCAAATGGTGTCAGAAAGTTACACTCACACTATATAGAACGCACAGTATTTACATATTTTCGTGCTAATGTTCTAGTTCAGTGCATTCCACTGGTAGTTGAGCTAATGTAAAATTTTTACAAAAAGGAGAAAAACAATCTAGCACACATTAAAAATATCTTGGACTTTCCACTAGGATAAAATGTGATGTAATTGTTGTGAATTTGAGTTGAAATTATTGTTCAAGTGGCGGCTTTCATAGATAGATGAACAACATTCACTTGTTATTCAATCATTTTCAGATATGGTATACATTGGATTTTATCAGACTGTTTACTTATAGTTGGGGTGTGTCATTAGAGGTGTCCTTAAAGAGTTGAAAGAGGGATATTTTCTCCAACAAGTATGTGTTAACAATGCCCAACTGAGTTCAACGAGCCTTTATCGTTGTTTTCCACCGCACTGATCTGCTTTGATCTAACTTTTAGCAAAGCTGTTTGGGACACGCAACACATTAGGAAGCAGCAAAAGGGATGGTGTGGAGTGATTTCATGCTCGCCCCTGTGGTTTTTGTTAGTGTAGCATGAAAATGGTGAAAGAAAGAAAAAGCCTGTTTTAAGTACAGTCTAAACGCCAACCCCAAAACAAAAAATATATTTAAAAAAGAAAAGTTTATTCAATCGCATCTAAGAAATGCATGTATTTGCATGCGCCACACAAGGAGCTTGACAGAATACAATGATTATCTAAGCTAGTAGAAAATTTCCAAAATTCAAAATGATTTTCAAAGTGTAAGCAGGAACAAAAGTTTGTGTTTTTTATGTAGTCGCTTTAGATTTTCAAAATAATGGTTACATCTGAATCATCTTTTCTTATAGGCTGGTCGGCTGTTTTGATGCCCTTGAGAAGAAATATGTATGTATACAAAACATAATTACCAGTACAATAACACACAGCCTGGCTGATTTATTTCACGTTGACCTCCAACAGCTTCAGGTTGTCTTTATTGGGGTAAGTAATCCAAGAGAAAGTTGGAAATTATAACCAAAAATAAGCTGCCAATGACCGATGTTTTGTTGTGCAACACAGATATACACTGATCCTAGTGAACCTAATGTAAGTAATTTTGATATTTAGTGACTACAGGCAAAGTCAAAATTTAAGGATAACATTGTTTTTCAGTGCATTATTGAGTCCTACACTTTAAATTTCAAGTACAACGTCACTGGTCCAGAAATGGATATACTCAGGTTTGAAAGAACATTTTGATGTGTTAGCTGGTATTTTTATGCCTCACGTCAGGCTGTTGTGAGAAATGAATATTGTGAGATTCCAGGAACAATGATGTTGAATTGAAGGTCACATCGGAAGATACCAAGAAAGCATCAGTGCTGTTGATCAGGAAGCTATTTCTGCTCATGCAGAATCTCAGCATCCTACCCCAAAACATCCATTTGACAATGAAACTTTACTACTACGACGACAGTAAGCTCTGAAACCCCTCAGCTGGACAAAACGACCTACAGGAGGCAAACATTCATTGGTCTTGTTCTTCCCAAGTTACTCCAGCAGATTACGAGCCACCGGGTTTTAAAGAGGGCACATTCGACAGCCTTAGTTTCGAAGGCACGGCCGTGCACTTCACTGTAGGCGATGTCAAGACGGCCTTCCACACTTTTGATGTTCGAATGTCTGTTGACAAAAGTCGCTTGGAGCACCTGGAGGATAAAAACCTGATTGATACCAAGCAGACGATCCCTTCAGGGAGAGAAGATGACGAGGTAAATAACTTGAATTACAACTGTTTACATCTTTGGGTGGAATTATTAAGAATTTAAGACCAACAGGTTTTATCTAACACAGGTTTATAAACCACTTTATCTTTGTGACATGAACCAATGCCCAAAACTATGACTAATTATTTCACATATCCACTTCGTCTTGTTTTATCTTGATCTTCCACCTTTACTACTTTGGTGAGGCCAAGGGAACAATGCCTCTAAAGGAGTGATGCTCACGCTTTTCTAGTATATGACTTAAAAATGAAAAAGTCAAAAGGATCTACCCATCACCAAAACTGCAAAGCATCTCATTATCTTTTAAATGATTTAGGGATTCTAATTCCATTCATACAAAGATTCAAAGGAAGTCTGGATTAAAAAAAAATACAATCTACACTGTTAAAAGCTGACAATATTTCTAAATGCAAGCCTAGAGAAATCAAATGTGTCTACTCAAAACAAAACAGTCAAATTGTAAAAAGGTAAAAAATGTCAGTCTTGTTTTCAAGCCCATTGATATGGCAAATAAATAATCATTGATACAGTACTGCTAACATGTTGTATTTGACCGCTAGATGACAGTGTGTCTCTACAAATACAAAGCACTGAGTAGTTTCCCTTCCCGTGATCTATCAATATTACTTCCGGGATCCACCAGTAGATAGCTATCGACCTAATGAGCGCACCCCTGGTCTAAGGATTAGAAATGTACTTCGTGATTACCACTTTAAGATGGCGTGCCCATGTGCTGTTATAAATGCTATAATTGTTCATTCCTTTAAATTTTTTTATTCAAAAATGTTGTTCCTTACACTCACCTCAAAACAGTAATATTGGAACTGGTTACAACAATAAACTACATATATTAACTGGTGGAAAAAGAGCAGCCGAACGAGTGCTGGGTTTCAGTTTTTTTTCTTGTCATTCCTCTCCTGCGTGACTTTGCTTTTCCCTAAAATGTCACAGTACCCTCTGTAGGAATTTACTTCTAATAATGCACCGCAACCAGAGTGTCCGCGGATCCTTGAAAAGTCTTAAAAGGCATTGTCTTTGTGGTTTCAAAAAAAGGCCTTAATTGGGATTACATTTCTTCAATCCAATCTTCAAAAGTCTTAAAAATGTGAACACATAAATAAGATCTGTATTTGTTTTAAAGTTAAAAGATTTAGTAACATTTATCAATTTGTCTTTTTAAATAATTAATGTATTTACTTTGGTGGCAACATCAATATCAATAAGCAAACTAGCAAAACTTTGATGTGGTTTCAGTCTGGCCTTTCAGAGCAGATACATGTCTTAAATCAGGGGCCTCCAACCTTTTTCAAGCGAGAAGGTACACTTTATTACCAATTATTACAAAAGGGTGCCAAGGTTGATATTTATTTTTAAAATAACTTGTTGCTATGTTATTACTTCGGTACTACTAGGTTATTACTGAAATTAGGGTTAAATAAACTTAGTCAAACCCATCAAAAGGCAATTTACTAAACATCACAATGACCCAGCACTGGTAAGCCATTTTCAGAACAGCTCCGTGGACACCTCAGTTGTTCTTGGGGCGCACCATTTTGGAGACCCCTGTCTTAGATCTACCCACTACAGAGACGTTTACTTTGGACCCTGAGAAAGTATAAATTTGATGAGAAGTGGCTGTCAGACAAACGTTTTTTCGCCATGTTTAATAGCTGTGCCAGGTAATGTGTATGAGGCAGGATGTATTATGTGCAAGACATTTGTTTTTCTTTTTATTTGTTTGTTTCAATTGTGTGTGTCTTTGTCAAATGGATCTAAAATTTGATTAAAAAAAGGCATTCAAAATTATTTAAAAGTCTTGAATTGAACATGCCTTGAGCTGTAGGAACCCTGGCAACATAAACACATAATTGTTTCCTGCAACGATCGCTTCCAGTCGCTAAGTAAAGCAGAGGCGGCGTGATTAGGGAGTAGCTAGGGCACTCCCGACTTGGCAAATAGGGGGTTATGTCCCTCATTCAATGCTGAGAGTTGTTAGCCTGATCGTTGATGCGCTTAAGGAGTAAAATAGACCAGTAATTGGGTTGATTCTTACTCTGCCATACTAATCCGGGTTATATTCAATATATTCATTGTTATAGCTGCAGATATAATTATTCAACAACTAATGGGATAGAAAACTGGTAACTCTTTTTGGATTTTTATTTATTTATTTTGTTTTGAAATTTACCTCACATTGAATTTTGGTCGATTTCATTTTCTGGAAAAATATTTCGCTGGCCAAGTCACAATTTCTTTGTTAATAGTTTCCAAAAAATCTATAGCACTGATTATCTTAGAGCTGTATGTGCATTTTCTTTCCTTTTATTATTTTTATAAATTAGGACCATTTTAAGGTAAAAGAAAAGGATATGATAAATGTTGTGTTAATGTTTGAACACAACAAGCGATTATTGCGTCTCGTTGATAATTTGTTGTTGTTAATTTGAAATCATTTCCTGTATTTATATATAGTTTTTACCATTCGCTCATTTATTGAAACAACAACTCTAAGAGTTACTCAAATGATATAATTATTTGTTGCAGCCCCGTTCATTATAATTCCTCAGAAAACATGCAATTTAGAATTTAACTCAATTTCAAACTCCCTTCTGAGCAGTTAAGAACAAAATTATAGATCCACATTACCCTTACAGTTTTATCCATGATTACAGGGCCTTGGCAACATAGCCTCTGCATCTGATGAGTAGTCCTCTGAAGACGGTAAGCAAATTACTCTGTTATTAGATATCTGAGTTCTATATAAAGAGAATAACTAAACTTGGCTTTATACAGATTCAGCAAAGTTAAAACCTGAGGTGGAGGTATGCTGCATTCAAAGCACAGACACACAAAGAACTGATGATACATATCTAACATGTGTGTTTATTTTAGAGAAAGGCAGCACCCAGATATGATATGCGAAAGAAGAAAAGACTTCAAGTTTAGTTTACCCAAGCGATCATCGAAGCACATTATTTATGAATGGATTGTTCTTCATTTTCTTATTTATTAAACACTGTTGTTGATTTAATTTTAATATAGTATTTCATTTCAAGCTATTTCCATGTTTCTGACTCACTGTCAAAAGGCAGTTGTATGTGAGATTTAACCAGTGCACATCCAGTTAAAGCAAAATGTTTGAAAATGCATTTTTGTGTTAGTGTGTTTTTTAGAGATTGTTGAATAAATGGATTGATCATTAAAATGTTTAAGATTTTCCTCTGGATCAGGTAAATGCCAATACGCAAACAGCTACAAATGTCAATCTGTGTCAACACATTGAATATCAGTTATTTAAAAAAAACAAAAACAATTTGACCTTGATCAAAATGCCAAACTTTATCAGCCGTTCAACTATTTGAGGCAATCTAATGTCTCAAATGTTTCAGAAAGTGCAAAAACTGTTTGATGGGCTGTGGCTTGCTAAGCAAACACTCAAAGCTAGAAGGCAGCGTGGGCGCCTCCTGAGTGACGGGTTGTTTTACTTGAGTCATTGTTCCGAGACTCCAGTTTTCCTGTTGGTTGACGTTTCCTAAAACAGGCTGTCGACGTCCCCCATTTCCACGTACACCGTCTTCAGCTGCGAGTAGTGTTCGATTGTCACCTGGCCATTTTCCCGCCCTATGCCTGTTCAATACAGGGAATATTTGACAGCTTTATTTCTAAACCCAAGATTAATGAGTTAGAGAATAAGTAGTGACTTGAAACAGCTGTACCTGACATTTTGAAGCCACCAAACGGAACCTCCACAGGAGTGATGTTGTAGTTGTTGATGAAACAGGAACCGGCCTTAAGGTGTTCAACCACACGGTGGGCACGCTTCACATCCCTAAACAAGAGCAAATATTTAAACTATACTAAGATAGACCAGGGGTCAGCAACCTTTTCGGTGTGGAGCGCCACTTTCAAATTTCCTTGCAAATCAGTGTGCCACACCAAGATCAATGACTCGCACAATTATTTTTTTATATCCAACTGAGCTGTCATTTTACACTAGTCCAAATATACAACATGGATAGACATTGAAATCATATAACTGACCTATTTATCTAGCACTTTTCTTGTTCACCAATAAGCTCATTTGTCATCGATGATTTACCTGAATGTCTTACAATAGAAATTATGAATGGAAAACGGAGATATATTATATTCACAGTTGTGTATATAGATCACCGGGCTCAAATCTTGAAACCTTTACAAACTGGGCTGAAAAAACATATTCAACAATTAGCAACAAAACACTATTCATCTGTGGAGATTTCAACATAGATCTAATGAATCCAAACAAACATAAAAACATTGACTATATTAATATAATGTACTGTAGAGTTTGTACCCAACTATATTAAGGCCAAGTAGGATTACTTCACACAGAGCAACACTCATTGACAATACATTTACAAATAATAATGAACGAAAAAAATGAATGATCTGCGCTTTTCAAGTCAATGACTTCCCAAAGCGCTTTACAATGTGCTCCACATTTCCCAATAGCGGCCTTGCAGCCATGTAAGGCGCTAACCTGCTTATTGGGGGTATTAGGGGTTCAGTGTCTTACCCAAGGACACTTCGACATGTAACACGGACGAGCTGGGATTCAAACTGATCCCTTGATCCTAGGACGAGCACTCTACCTCCTGAGCTACTGCCGCCCCAACAAATAATATTGAATTTAAAAACGTCAGTGGATTACTGGTTTGTGATATTTCTGATCACTTACCAGTATTTACAGTGTATGATGAAAAGGTTACTAAACACGAATCAACTATGGAATATGTTTACAAACGAGTTAGAACTGAAGAGACTATTATATGAAATGTGAATTTCCCTTCGGGGATGAACAAAGTATCTATCTATCTATCTATCTATCTATATCACTCTATGAGGACTTAGTTCATCAAAACTGGAATGCTATAAATAATAATAATAAATGTTTATTGAAGGTATTGTTGGATACATTAATCAAAACATGACACAAAAAAAAATAATGCTGAGAGTGAGCATGGCCAAATATGGTCACCTTACACCCCCTCCCCTAAGAAAATTTGACAAATCTATTTCTGCCAACCTTTGCTTAAAGGTTTGCACCGTATTTGCACTAATAACCCGGTCAGGCAAAAAATTCCAAATTTTTGGTATCCTGAAAGAAATAAAGTTTCCATGCAAGTTGCTGGTAGGTTTAGGCACCCGTAACTTATATCTGTGAACCATCAACACGACAGAACTCAAAACATTGATCAAAAGGCACATCGATCATTCCATGCAGTACTTTGAACACAAAAATTAAATCAAATCGAATTCTGCGGAGCTCCAAAAAGTCCAAGTTCAGTCTTTGTAGTCTTTCCGGATATGACAAGTTGTGCATCCCAGGTATCCGCTTTGTATACCGACGTTGAACTCCTTCCAGTAGGTTAATGTCCTTGAGTAAGTAAGGGTTCCACACAACGCTATTATATTCTAACCCGGGTCTAACATAAACGCAAAACGTTCGAACTAAGAATGCTGGGTTCTTGTTGTAAAAGTGTCTGTAAATGTTTTATGCTATGTTATTGGCTTTGTTGGTAATTTTGGCGATATGCGTGATAAACTTTAGGTTTGAAGTAAGAGTGACACCCAGATCCTTATGTTCAGTAACAACATGCAAATCATGATCATTAATGTTATACAGCGGAACAGAACCATAAAAAAACGACTGTGCTAAGCATTTATGAGATGACAGTTGCCACTGTTCGGACCAAAGAAAAACTGATTTAATGTCATTTTGGAGCGAATCAATTGTTCCTGCAACCTGGGTTTTTGGTAAGAAAGCCGACAGTTTAGCATCATCGGCAAAAATTGAGGTGTCACTACTTTGAATGGCCTCAGGTAGGTCGTTCACAAAAAACAGGAATAATAATGGTCCTAGTACTGAGCCCTGCGGTACCTCACTACAAACTTCCGACCACGCTGAAAGAACATCATCAATTTTTACGCATTGTTTACGATTTGACAGATATGCAGTTATCCATTCAAGCAGTTTTCCACTAATACCATAGCATTTCAGTTTTTGTAAAAGCTTGTCATGAGACACTGTGTGTAAAACTGGAGTGTCATGCCCAATTTCGTTGTCACAATATGTTAACCCATTTTGTAACAATGACAATAAAGGTATATTCTATTCTATTCTATTCTATCTATTTATCAAAAGCCTTGCAAAAGTCTAAGTAAACAACATGACCAGCCATATTGTGAACAAAAAACATACTGGTAATATTATTCAAATGAGCTACCAAGTTAGTCATGGTAGAATGTCCGGACCTAAACCCATGTTGCTTAAACGTAAAAAGATTGTTCTCCTGTATAAATTTCCATATGGCATCTGAGATAATTTTCTCAAACACTTTACAGACGCAGCTAGTCAAGCTAACTGGTCTATAGTTGGCTGCACTTGTTGTGCTCCCCCCTTTAAAAATGGGTATGACAATAGCACTAAGCCAGTCCTCAGGCAGCTGTGAATCCTCAAAAGATCTAGAAAACAGGTAAAATAATGGTTCACATAAAAAGTCAGCTAGCTTTTTAAGCAAGAAATTTGGAATTTTGTCAGGGCCGGCTGAAAATTTGCTGAGAAGTTTTATCAAGTATTTATGAATTAACTCCTTTGAAAGTTCCACAGAATTCAGAACAGCTGAAGTTCTGCTGGGAAAGTCGGGTGAAACACCATTGTCACGACCAAAAACACTGGCATACTGATCATTTAATATACGGACATTGTCAGCATTATCAGTAGCAACGGTACCGTCAGATGCCTTCAGGTTGGGAATAGATGCCCTAGAAATTAGTTTACGGTTGATGTATGAAAACAATTTACGAGTATTATTAGCCTCTAAAACTTTATTTTCCTCAGCCACCCTTTCCCGCCTGATGGCCCTCCGCAGTTCCCTTGAAGCATCTTGATAACTTTCCAAGTATGCCAACTGATCACGTTTATAAAGCTTGTGAATAAACTGCTTTCGCCTATGCAATTCAGCTATATCCCGGTTGACGTGAGGCGTAACAGCAACTGAGGGTACGTATACAGATATCAAAGTGTAAACAACAGATTTAAATATTGCCCACATTTCTTTAATATTCCCACAATTATCAAATAAGAGATACCAGTTGACACTGGACAGAAAGTATCTCATGCCATGTAGATCACAGTCTTTAAAATTTATGTAATTCTGAGCAGCGGTGTCTTTTTCAAGAGCCAGGTTAAGTTAGAAAGTAACAGAATCGTGATCACTGGTAGACAAACTCGGCCCAACGTCAATGTTTTTAATCAGATATCTGTCAGTAGAAAACACAAGATCTAATACGTTGGACCCCCTGGTTGTTTTTTTGACATGCTGAAAGAAACCTGCATTTGAAACCAAGTTTTTGAACATTGAAGTTAGATTAGTACCAGAATTTTGAAGAAAACTGTGGTGAAGGTCAGGAAAGTTAAAAACACCCATAAGTAGAATTTGCAATTTAGTATCAAAAATAGAATTCAGATGTTCGAACATAGCGACGTTGGCCTGAAAAGAGCTCAGACCAGAGCGATATACAAGCACTATTCTCAGCTTCACCCCAGAAATAAGAATATCACAACTCAATAACTCAATTCTATCTAATTGATAATTAGGGACAGAAAACAAAGATATACCATGATAAATCATAAGCAAAACTCCTCCATGTTGAGCATTTTTTCGGTCAGTTCTAATGGTATGATATTTCGCTATAGTTGGCGCCATATCGAAAACTCAGTTCAATTATTGAGCAAAACAAAACAAAAACTTCGACTCGACTTCAAAATACCGCATTTAGGACCCGCCGCATTTAGCGTGCGCTTGCGTGCCACTCCCGCGTATCTTGCGTCATATCTTGCTATATATGGTACAGATGATGTGGATCGTGCGTTTGACATATTTTTGGAAATATTCACCAAGTATAACAAAAACTGTCCAATGAGAAACTAATATTAAGAATGTATCTGTAAAGCATCCATGGAAAACTAAGGGTTTATATAATGCTTGTAAGAAAAAAACACCTTATATAGAAAATGTATTAAATTAAGAACTGAGGAAGCCGAATCCCGATATAAAACGTATAAAAACAAATTGACAGGAATATTAAGAGCGAGCAAGAAATTATACTATACCAATTTATTACATAATAACAAAAGTAATATTAAAGGTATTTGGGATATATTAAATAGTATAATAAAAGGAAAAAATGTAAGTAATGCATATCCTAACTATTTTATTGATAAGAACAATGAAAACTATAATTTGAATCAAGTTGTGGAGAATTTCAATAGTTATTTTGTAAATGTTGGACCAGAGCTCGCTGCAAATATCCCAGAGTGCAGTAGTAAGGAATTTGAGTCACTGATAAAAATGAACTCCAAAACCATGTTTTTATCTGGGGTTACGGAATCAGAAATCTTAGAAGTGGTTAACAACTGTAAAAACAAAACGTCTATGGATTGTTTTGACATTGATATGGTACTAGTTAAGCAAATTATAAATACAATTGTGAAACCATTGACCTACATCTGTAATCTATCATTTCTAACAGGCAAATTTCCAAATCAAATGAAAATAGCAAAAGTTATGCCAATATACAAAAATTGAAACAAGCATTTTTACAAATTATAGACCGGTATCTCTGCTTCCTCAGTTCTTTAAAATATTAGAGAAACTTTACAATAATAGACTAGAACAATTTGTAGATAAACATAAATTGATTAATTAAAGTCAATATGGTCTTAGAGCAAACAGATCAGCAACAATGGCTATTATTGATGCAGTAGAAAAAAAATCACCCATAGTATAGAAAAGAAGAGATACGCAGTCGGGGTATTTATTGACTTAAAAAAAGCATTTGATACCATTAATCATAATATACTATTAAAGAAACTGGAAAGATATGGCATCAGGGGCGTGGCTTTGCAATGGATTCAAAGTTATTTGACGGGAATAATGGTAATATTTTATTCCTGCAGTCCAAATGATTAAAATTAGATGATTTAGTAAAATATTTCACTACACAACTGCTATTTAAGGTCAACAAAAACATAGTGCCAGAAAACATCCAAAAATTATTCATTCGTAAAGAGGGAAATTATAATTTAAGGGGCTTTAGTAAATTCAAAATCCCAAAGGTGAGAACAACCAGGGAAAGTATGCGTGTCTGGAGTCAAACTTTGGAACAATTTACAAGACAAACAATGTCCAACTCTTCACTTGTTCAAATACAAATTCAAAAAAACATTCCTGGCGGAATACAGAGATGAAGAAAATCAAGTATGAGTGATACGAGAGATTGGGAATAGTGCGTCTAGTTAACTTTGTGTTATTGTTGCTATTCTTATATCAAAACTGTTATTAATATCATTACATTTGTTGTTATATCATTGGTACATTAGGTGGGGAAGATGAAGGAGTAGGTAATATAAGCATTTGCTTCTTACTACCCCTTTCGAACATATTATGTAACGTTATTTTGTTGTTGAGTTATTGTTTTTGTTCTGTTTTTTCAATTTTGATGTTCGAATAAAGTTTTCATTCATTCAACTAATAAATGAACGTGAGCAACGCGTGGAAAGGCTTTTAGACATCCATGACTTCCACTTTTGACCACAAGAATCAACCGTTCTTCATCAACAATGAACTACAATCAAACACAAGTGATATGGACAGCTACCATACTATTCACAAATGAAATCTTATAGCAGAAAATATCAAATTGAAACACACACGCGTTCTGCCAGCCCCTCCTCTTGACGTTCAACACTACTGGCTGACATGGGGATGTATTTTATTCTTGTTTTTGATTGTCTATTTGTTAGGCAAGCCACCAAAGAAAACTTCAGAGCTCAAAAAGAACGCTTCATTAATATATTCGCATTAAGTAAAAGAGTTTCCGTGCTTTGCTATGCAGTGAGCAATGGCGTTTTTAGCAGTGACAATGGTTTATTTGCCGTACTAGTACACAGCGCGTTTTAATGTCTCCGCCTTGTCAGACTCGTCCTTGAATTCATGTTCATGATTCGTTACGTATTGACGATTAACATTTGATGTGCGAGGTACAACGCTCTTGAGGCATAATGCCCAAACAGCACTGTCATTTTTTGCACAAAGCCTGAGTCATTTGCCCACGCTGGCTGAAAAGAACGACATTTTGTTGCTGGAGGAGCAGTCATGATTCATTCGTTTATCGCGCGCCTGTGTTTCGTTGGCTGGGTTAAAACACGGATCTCTCCTCCTCTCCTCAGCGCCACGCAGACACACGCTCACAAACGGAGCAGAGGAGGAGGGGCGTGACCGTAAAGCCTCTAAACAACACGGCGCGCAACTGAAAATTTCAAAATTTCAGGTAAATGCGCATTAAAGAGATGTTATTTTGCCGTGCGCTCGCGTGCCACTGGTTAACCCCTCGCATGCCACTGCTGGCACACGTGTCATAGGCTGCCGACCCCTGATCTAGACCATTGGTATGTTCAATTTGGTGGCAACGTTCAGTGACGCCCCTGTACCTTTGTGGCAGGTTCTTCATTGGAGCATGCGCGCTATATTGAATGTTTTCTGGGACATTTTTAATGTTTGTTTTGGATATTGATAGACATGGACAATATTGACTGACATCAAAGAGAAATGTCAATGCTAAGGCCCAAATGCTGCATAACATTTGGAAGGACTTATTTAAAAAAAAAAGGAGAAATGCTCAGAATGAATGGATAAAAACAGGTTTTAAATACGGTGGAACCTCGGTTTTCGAACGCCTCTCAGTTCGAACAAATCGGAGTCAGACCAAAAATTTAGAGAAATTCTTGCTTCGCTGTTCGGTCAAAATATCGGAGTTCGAACGCCGGTAATGCGTGAGTGCGTACGCTAGGGTGCGATGCTGAGCGGCGTACGGGTGTAGATCGCTCTTTTCGTGACCAACTGTTATCGCATGCGGACGTGCTTCGTTTTGCTTTCGCTTTTAATACAGATGTACGAAGTGTTTTAGCCCCTAAATATGCCCCCGAAGAAAGTCAGTTCAAGCAGCAAAGTTGCGACAGATAAAAAAAGAAAAGTAGTGCGTACAACTATTGCATTTAAGAAAGAAATAATAGCTCCACCGTCCACCTGCGCCTTCTGCTGACCACCACAAAGGTAAAAATCCTATTCATAATTCTTTTCTTTATCCTTTTATTTTTTATTTTTACACGTTCGTGTTAGCGTAATCTTTCGTACGGAAGATTACGATAACGCGAACGTCTGATTAGCCTGGGTTAGCTTCATGTTTACGTTAAACATTCAAGGTAAACATTCAGGGTGTTGGAACGGATTAAAACGAGTTACATTATTTTTAATGGGAAAAATTATTTCGGTGATCGAACAAATCGGTTTTCGAACAGGATTCTGGAACAGATTATGGTCGAGAACCGAGGTTCCACTGTATAAAAACATTGCATACATATTATCCTGGCGTTTCATGTTTTGTTAACAATGTTCACTCTTGAAATTGCAAATAGAGGGATGGGTCTCTCAGCAATAAATTACATGAGTTTAGAGCCAACCTGTTTATCTGCATGTTATGAAGAGGGCTGAAGATGAATGTTTACGATGGCGTAATGAGTCTCATTGCATATGAGAAGAAGCTGTATGTGAATGATGTTATTCTGGTTCTTAAACTGCAGAACCTTTTCCCCGAGGTAGGCAATAAGGACAGTCTGTGATAGAGTTGGGAAGGGTTTCTGTGTTTATATGTGGACCAGTTCATGCAGCATACTTTTGCAATACTATTGGCCCTCCAAGAAGATTTTGACATGTGGAAATATTTCAGGATGATAAAAACATTTTCTAAGAATCAACAACATGTGAGACACAATTGTACATATTAAACCAAATGTATTCAACATTTTGTACTCTGCTAACAAATAAAAAACTTGAAAAGTAGGCTTTGTAAAAATATTGGCCCCTCTGAGTTAATACTTTGTACAACCTCCTTTTGCTGCGTTTACAGCTAGTATTTTTGGATATGCGTCTATATTTTTGCACACCTTGAAACAGAAATATTTGCCCATTCTCCACTACAAAACATCTCAAGGTTCTTAAAGTTTGAGGGTGATCGCTTCCAACGATCTTTGAGTCCATGCAATAAAACAAACCACCAAGCATGATGCTGCCACCACCATGTTTGACAGTGGGCATGGTGTTTTCGGGGTGATTTTCAGTATTGCTCTTGCGCAAAACGTAACTCTTTGCATTTAGCCCAAAACGCAAAATTTTGGTCTCATCTGACCGGAGCAACTTTCTCTACATGTGCTTTTGTGTCTCCCATGTGGCCCCTTGCAAACACCAAATGGCTCTTTTTAAAGTATTCTTTCAGAAAGGGCTTTCTTCATGCCATCATTCCATAATGGCCAGATTTATGAGGAGTATGACGAATAGTTGTCTTACAGACAGATTGTCCCGTTTTAGCTGTATATGCCTGCAGGTGGTCCAATGAGATCAAGCTGAGAGAACAGGTGGCCAAAAGTTTTACAACACTTTTCAGTTTTTTTGTTGTAAATATATAAAATGTTTACATAATTTGCTTCCACTTGACAATTGAGTCTCACATGTTGATTCGTGGAAAATGTTTTCAGATCTTTTGTTTTAAGTTTGAAGCCTGAAATGTGACATAATGACAAAAAATCTGGGGGAGGGAGCACAATACTTTTGCTAGGCAAGGTAGATTTGCAGTCAGAGGCACAACAGGCCTGTTGCACTCTATAGTGTAGGTCAATGGAAATTGCAACAAGAAGTTATTACAGTTGTGCCAATTTGTGCTGACCATTATTGATGGTGAATTCATTTGTAATCCTGCTTTTAAACTACAGAAAGTCTTTCTCACATGATCCGGTAAAGTCGCGTTTGCAAAGATTTTGTCCTCATGTTTGTTGATGGCCACGTCACCAAAACAAGGAAGATATATTGATGCTTTTAACATTCATTGCTATATTATTTACTTGGTCTTTGTTCAACTTCTTTTCAATTTACTTTTGAAAAATCTTCCTGCTATACAACACTGTTCACAACTCAGTTTTACACTTCAAGACCACAATTGTAACAAAGTTCAAAACTCAGGGAAAGCAGAATAACTCAAACTGAAGTTAGTAAAGCTAGTAAGCAAAATGGTAAAAGATTCGAATTATAAATCAAAAATATGAATCAATCCTAACCTGGTGAAAAGTCCCGCAGCTAACCCCATTGTGGTGTCATTAGCTCGCTGAAGCACCTCCTCTTCTGTATCGAAGGACAACACCGACATGACTGGACCGAAGATTTCCTCCCGGACACACGTCATGTCGTCTGTGCAGTTGCCTAGAAGTAAAAAACAAAAACACAGATGGAAATATTGACAAAACCTAACAACCCAGAACATTCAACCAAATACACTAGCATTTGATCATGGAACATGGAGCTCTTACCTAGCACGCACGGGGTCATGTAGTATCCACCCTTGAGGTTCGGGTCTGAAGGGACAAAGCGCTCACCACCACATAATACAGTGGCCCCCTAGAGACATATTACATTTAAATAATATCTGAATTTGTGTTGTACTAAGTCAAGGTGAATATTCTGAATTGATTCTATTAACGGCAGTAAGCAGCGTTACCTCCACCTTTGCCTGATCCACAAAAGCGAGGACTTTGTCTAGATGTGGCTGGCTAACCAGTGCTCCCATTTTTGTACTCTCCAAAAGCGGGTCCCCAATCTCAATAGCCTGGGTTCTTTTGACCACTTCATTCACAAATTCATCCGTTATATTCTTATGGACAAATACTCTGGTGCCGTTGCTACACACCTACGATACAAGCACAAACTGACATTACTGGGTGGTTAAGTTGAGTGACACAACTTGGAAAGGGGATTCTACCTGGCCTTGAGAAAGAAAGTTGGCCATGAGAGCTCCCCGTACAGCGTTTTCCACATCACTGTCCTCAAATATAAGCAGAGGTGATTTCCCACCAAGCTCTAACGTAACCGGTTTCACCCCTTTAGATGCCATTTCCATAATCTGTGGGATCACATGAAATAAATAAACATCTCACCTCCCGAGACTCGACCTTCACGTTTGATGTGCATTTGTCCTCGTGTGTAGACGTTAGGTCTTAAGAGGTTAATTCATTTGTCAAGCAAAATCAATTCCCAACCATAATGTTATAAGGACCACCGCCGGTCTAAACGTGGCATTTTCATTATGGTAGAATAGGAGTTCTAAAGCAAAATCCACCTTTTTGGATCCATATCTGGTGGTGGCCATTTCAGAAGATTTTGCCGAGTAACGATGACATTAATATTCGTTCCTTAATTGATCTCCGAGCAAAATTGATGACATCATTTCTAAACACCAACTCTCAAAATGGCCACCTCTAAAGATGAATAAAAACAGATGAATATTTCTTCCCAACTGATATTCTACAAACACAAAATGCCATATTTGGACTTACAGATGCCTATACGAAATACAATTGTTAGGCAATGCTTTGGGTTAACATCTGCTAAATGCTGTTGCTTTTTTTCCCACTTTGGCCAGTCTCCAAGTACTGCCTTTTAAATATTTTGCCCTTTTTATCCTGTCATTCTTTTTTCTCATTTTTCTTTTAAGTCTTTATTCGGGATTATCCTGGCGTTTCATGTTTTGTTAACAATGTTCACGAATTCAATGACAATAATCATAGTTCGAATTCTGACATATATGTTAAAGTCCGCCAATTGACATACAATGTTAAGAAGGTGGCATGTTCAAGAACCATGCATAGCAATAGCGAAATCATAACATTTACATTCCTCCTCAGTATGTAGAACACTTTTGCTCTTACGTTCACATAAACCTGAATCACCAGGGTTGTCGGGGAACCGCTACCAGTGGTGTGTCTTGGGCAAGTACAGCCAGGTGGCGCCCATCCTTGCTCACCACATGAAACTGAGTACTGGTTTCCATGGATACCAGTATCTGGTCGCTGTTGTTTGTTAATTCATTTATTTAAAAAAAATAAAGTCTAGGCCCCTGAAAATATGATTCTGACAATATTATCAGCCATGGACAAAAATGTTGCAGTAGGTATTAAGATTACATACCCAAGATGGCATGTGTAATATATTTGTGTGAATAAAGACATTTTTTTCATTTGGAAGTATTTTTCTTGAATATTTAGTATAGACAAGATAAGAATGGTATGTTTGGAATATATAAATGTTGCCTTTCTTCTCATGTTTTTTTTAAGTAATTTTGTGTTCTTTCAAGGCTATTCGTGTTTTTGACCTAAACTCGTTCACTGCCATTGACAGCTATAGATGTCAAAGGAAGTGAGAAGTCCATCAACAGAGCTAAAAGTAATTAGTAACTATTTGTGTATTTTTGTACTGCCCCTACTGCCACCCAACTGTGAAACTACTCATCTCTCCTAGTCTTCTCACCAAATGTTAATCTTAGTGACTTAAAAGAAGTTGAAGAATGTAACTTGTGCAATAAGCCGAAAAATTTGTACCGATAATGTTTTTTACTTAAAACCACCTAACCGAAAATCAGCCATGTTGATGTACAGTTCTGAATATGAAATGTTATTTTACTTTTTCATGTGACTGACTTTAGTGTATGTGTTTGTGTCTCTAGCATAGTTTTAGAAATTGTACACGGATTAAATTAGAATGACTGTGCGCCTTTAGAGCATCACCGGCATTGAGACGTCAAACCATTTGTGGGTGGCATTTCCGTTTTTGGCAGGGTCGTTGGCACATGAGAATAGAAAACCCAAAGAGTAAGACTGAGCCCATTCTTCACATCTAGGGTAACCTACCTGACTGTGAAAGATGGTGGTCATATCTAAACTCCCCCTTTGCTTGGGTGGACATACACACTAACAGAAATATGAGATAAACACACACACACATATACATACATACTTAGATCCCAAATAAAAAGGTTATCACCACCCTCGCATTGCTTGTGTGTGAAAAGAGCGAGACAGGGGGAAAGCCTACCTTGACACACCTCTGACGCTTGCATAATGTTTGTCAAGGTAATCTCTCATTCATGTAACAATCATCTTAGGTGTAGTGGGGACCCAATCATTACTGTGTGGTATTAGAAGTTAAAATGCAAAGGAAAGAAATCCACAAAATGATTTACCAACCATGCTGGCCTGCATGGCACAGTAATAGTATTGCTTGCACATTTTTGCAAGTCTTCCCAATTTCCATAATGATGTTTATAGTCAAATTCTTAAGGTTCACTCACAAAAAAAAACCACAACACTTAGTTGAATTTTGAACTCACCTTTTGTCCAGTTGACACACTGCCAGTGAAGGACACCTTTGCCACATCGGAATGGTGGCAGAGTAAAGTGCCCGTCTCCTGCCCCCCCTGCACCACATTGAAGAGACCCTTTGGAGCTCCTGCTTCCGTAAAAATCTCTGCCAGCAATACTGCTGTCAAAGGGGTTACTGGGGATGGCTTAAACACCATGGTGTTGCCTGAATCACCAAATGCAAAACCGAAAATATGAAATGTACATCATATCAATGTTTGAAACCTTTTTTTAAACTACCTAATTTGATGATTTGAGACAGGTGTTACACATGTATTAACATTTATTTTTGCTTTTTATTGGCCTACACATAAACTATGTTAGAGATGGACAAACATTGGGTCCCGGGCTGCATTGGCTTAAAAGATTTGGCCATGTGGCTGGTCCTGGAGACCAATTCAATTTTTCTTATTTATGAATAAATAGACTGAACATGCAGAAATCTAAATGTGATTTTTGTTTTTATATTCGTTTTAATTAGATCAAGTTGGTTTTGACACACAGTTATTGTGTATGTTTATATATACACATATATATATATATATATATATATATAAATAAAAGGGCAATGTTTCAAACATTTAATTTGTTATTTAGTTTTTGTAGTATTTCTACAGTAGGATTGTGTAGTATTTCTGTAGTAGGATTGTTGTAGTAGTTCCATAGTAGTGATGTTGTAGTATTTCCTTAGTGTTATTTTCGTAACATTTATGTAGTATAGCATCACTGTTTCAGTATTTCAGTAATATTTTAGCAGTAAGATTTTTGTAGAATTTCCATACCTTTATTTTTGTAGTATTTTCGTATACTTTTTTGTAGTATTTCTGTAGTTGTATTTTTTGTAGTATTTCTGTATTATAGTAATACGGTTTTAGTATTTTTGTAATATTTTATTAGGATTTTTTGTCGTATTTCTGTAGGACCTTTGTGGTATTTCTGTAGTAGGATTGTTTTGTAGTATTTCTGAAGTAGGATGGTTGTAGTATTTATGTAGTAGGATTGTGGTAAAATTTTTGTTGTATTTCTGTAGAATTTTTGTAGAATTACTGCAATAGTAGTTATTAGTATTCCTAATGTGGTATTTCCGTTTTCAGAATAAAAGTAAAATATTATATTGGGCCCTTGTTTTTCGAATTGTATTGTCTTTTAAGCACCAGTTATGTTATTAGATTGTAGTAATGTTTTAACAACAGACACAAAAAGGGACAACATGGACAAAGCATTTTGCCAACTGAAAATGACATCACTGCTGAGCGCTCAGAAAACAACCAATCACGGCTCACCTAAATCCCGAATTTGGTCGTGTGACATTTACAAACTGTACCACAATTGGTCATCATTGGGTGATATTTGGAAATTGGACTTATCTGGCTTCACATCAGAAAAGTGAGCACAAGAACACAATCTTTGAATTCATTGACTAGAATTGCTAAATCAGTCCGCAAAAAGGCAAATGACCACACTGACCTCAATCATGATTGTCATTACTCAAGGGCAAGTTTTGGCATGGATGAAGGACACGTCTCCTCGCCAATATCGAGCAATCATTATTTTGTTCCCACCAATATTACGTGATAACTTTTAAAAAATAGCGCTTGGTTCACACCAATGCCAAAACCAAACCTACTCCCTTGCCCCAGAGTATATTGAGTTATAGACCCCTGATCTAGTGTCTAAATAAGTCTATGGTCACCATTGGTAGAGCAGATGTAATTGCTTTTAAAATGTTTTGGAAGAATCCCATACCGCAGGCCAAGGCTGGAGCTGATTTCCATGCGGCAATCTGGAAAGGGTAATTCCAAGCACCGATGCCGACACATACACCCAAGGGCTCCCTGCGTGTGTAGGCGAAAGATCCACCAGACAACTGCACATGCTGGCCTGCACAAAATCAACCATAACCACAGAATTTAGTTTTTAAAATCAAGTTTTGATTTTACAAAAATAATGTGTTGCCTTTCTTAAACCGTGTTGCTCTAACCTGCAAGGGTGCTGGAGAGACCCGCATAATACTCTACGCACAATCGGGCGGAGTCCACATCCAGGCGGGCTTCTGTAATAGACTTTCCGTTGTTGACAACTTCCATTTCAGCAATTTCTTCTCTCCTTTTCTGTGCATGCCAAGCAATAATAGGTGAAGCAAAAACATAAACAAAAAAGTGTCCAGGCTGCATTGAAGGTAAAGAATTAAAAAAGAAATTCACCTCAATGATGTGAGCGGCTTCTATCATCACCCGTGCTCTCTCCATCCCAGACATTTTGCTCCATGGACCAAAAGCGGACTTAGCTGCCTCTACCGCTTGGTCGACCTCTGAGGAGCCACATGGTTCCAATGTGCACAGGACACGCCCTTCAAAATAAGCCAAGTTGAAGGCAAATTTTACCTATACCTGTGTAGATTCTCAGTCATACAGCTCACAGTAAGCAAAGTTGAAATCAGAGCAACTGGAATTGTATAGTTTGTTGGATATTCAACATGCTTTGATTGCCTTAAGTAAACTTTTGTAGACAAGGTTTGTTTCTTATGTCTGTACAAGTCATGCTAATCTAAAGACAATTGTTGCTCGCAAGAGTGTAAGTTTGGTCTTAGCATTTGTGGGACAGAGCACACTTTTAAGGGATGACATGATATTGATGGGTACAAAACAATGATTACTCTATAGTGGTTGGGACATGGCACGTTTTTTGAAAAGTGATCACATATCATTGGTGGGGACAAAACATCGATTGCTCGGTATTGGTGAGGACATGCCCCCTTCGTCCATGCCGAAACTATTCCCTTGGTTGCTAGACAACACAAATTATGAATCCCCTAAATTGAAATTTAAAATAATAAAAACTGGAAAGTGGAAGACCTAAAAGATTTTCCAACAGTGTCCCAATATCATGAAAACTGCATTGTGCATAAAAATTTGTCAGTAAAAACATAGATTCGGCAAGCAATATCCACCTGCTTTTTTGTATCTCAGAGTGTTGCCATTTTCCTCCCTGCTGTCCACTGAAAATGAAATCAAAGTTGCCTAATGTTTAGGTAAACGCCAATTACAGTTTACCCATTTTCGGGAGGAGAAATGTGATTGGTAGTTATTCAATGCCTGACCAACTGTAAGGTTATTTTAAGGCAACGGTGAGAAAATGGCGGCTGACTGAGCGCGAAAAGACTTGTATTGTTGTTTGGCTGTATCATGCTGATTTTTGATTGGAATGATGCAATGTTTAAAATTTTTTTTATGTTTTTTTTATTTAAGTTTATTTCTTTGCTCTTTTCAAATTAAATGGACAAAGTAATAATCACTATGCCAATTTTATACCTGTCATGATTACTGAAGCGAGGCACCTGTAACCCCCCCCGCCCTGGCGCCAACTGCCTCGGACGCTGATTGGCTCCTTGTCACTTTTTAAACCCCTGTCTTACTGTCACCGGTTGTCAGTCCGTCTGCGAGCCGCAGCTTACGCTAGGCAAGCTTTTCGACCCAGACTCTCTCCTGTTCTGGTTCCCGTCTGTTTCCCGGCTCCGACCCTTTTTCTAATCTCGACTACGATTTTGGCTCCCCTGACCTGACCTGTTTTTTCCGCTCTCGACACCGCCATCGCTCGCCACAGAAATACCACTAACGCATTTGAGCAACCTGCTCCCCGCGATCTACGGGTCGTGTTTACTATCCTTTCCCTTCCTCCCAATAAAACTACGAGAAACGCACGCAAGTGGGTCCTATCTCCGTTCTGGTCCTGACAATACCAGTAGACAGACATAGAAACATGTAGTTTTCAAACAGAGGGGTGGATTTTATGAAGTCTGTCATTTTACTTTGAATGAACTATATTACCGTGTAGAGTTGTCGATTGAGGTATGCCGGGATTATTCAAGGTCCTAACACAGCTTTCAACAAGATAGAGGTTGGACTTTGACTGCGCCACTCCGACATATTGATTATTTTTTTTCCCCTTTTTTTGTAGCCATTTTCTTGTAGATTCTCTTGTGTTAGGATCAATGTCCATCTGCATGACCCAAATGTGACTCAGCTTTTATGTCAGAATTATTTCAATTCATTCTATAATGGTGTTTTACACATTTTCGGCCAGCAATGAATTCTTCATTCATTACCCGTGCTAACTCCCCGAGTTAATAAATACCAGCATTCTCCCAGGCAGAATAATCTGTAAAGAGGTGATAGTCTTTTATTTTTAAGTCATACTAGGTGGAATTTGAATGTATAAATACAGCTTACACTGGTTGTGGGCCATCAGAGTATGCAAGACTTTCTCTACTGGCCTAAAGAAATATCATCATTAGATTTTGTCTATAAATCCTTTCTAAGTATTTCCAAATTGTTTGTCAGCTTCCTTGTATTGCTTTCTGGCGAGCATTTTTTATAATCGAGCATGGAACCACATTTCAACAATTACTAATTGCCAGGGTTATAAATCTACCTGGAGCCCTTCACAATCAGTTCTGCAGAGGATGTATCATAAAATATGTGTCAATAAAACAGTTGCTTTATGAAATTATATCTTGAGTTGCCCACACTAGGGCCTTCTAGCTGGCTTAGACATCAGCGTTTTCAATAACTATGATTGGCTAAGGGGTGGTGATGCATCAGAGTGATGGTGTCAACGACCGTTAAACTTGAAGAGGACGAACGATGATTGGCTGGTGATGGAGTGTACAAGCAGAGTTAGCAAACTGTATCTGTAACAGGTTGCACAAGAAAATGTATTGTGCTGATTTAATTATGTTTTTGTCAACCCACAATGGCTGAAGGAGGATAAGAAATTAATTTTGTCATAGATTTACTGTTAAAGCCATTTTCAAGACTGACTTTTCAATAAAAGCTGGACATCATTAGTAAGGTATGACAACTCCAAAGCTAGCATCCCTGCAGCAACTCGGAAAAGGGATGGTGTGCCACTTTCAGCCCAGGATCTACGAGCGGTGCCCCTGGCGCACCGGTTTAGAGGAACACTGCAATATTCAGCATTATCTTCATTGGTGATAAAAAAAAGAACTTTTTGATGGAACTGAAACACACAGATAATTTGTACAACAGAGTAATTGAAATCTTCTTGAGGACAGACAGGAGGATGGATATTCAGTACAAATAAACAATTTCGGGTGGGTAAAGTGTGCATGTACAAGTTGGTTTGTGGGATCCCTTAACCACTAGAGTTGTAGGGACACTATTTTCTGTGGTGTGGCTTGGGCAATTACAGCCTGGTGGCGCCCATCTCTCTCCAGGCCAACATACTGTGTGTTTCCTTCGCTCTGAAATTGCTGGTCTGCTAGTGATCCCAAGAGCCAAGAAAAGTTCCGCAGGTACTAGAGCGTTCTCCATTCAGGCCCTGGTGTTGTGAATGCTCTGCCTTTTGAGATTTGATCTGCTACCTCAGTAGAACTGTTTGAATCTAGGCTTAAAACACACTTCTATCCTATAGCTTATGAATGACCTATATGTCATGTTGACAATATTTGTGTATTATTTGTTATTGCAACCTTTGTTGCTGTCTGCTCATCCTGGAAGGGGGATTACCTTATGTGCTTCTCAAGGTTTCTTCAATTTCCTCATGTTGAGGTTTTTGAGTTTTTCCTTGCCCTCATGTTGAGGTTTTTGAGGTTTCCCTGCCCTTGTGTTGAGGTTTCCCTGCCCTCGTGTTGAGGTTTTAGAGGTTTTCCCTGCCCTCATGTAGGTTTTACATCAGGGAATGGCATACCTGTGAACCTGTACGGTTTTGCCGTATAAAGTACGTTTTTTATGCATTTTAAGACGAGTACGACGTACAAGGAAATCTGTACGGAAAAATGCAAATTTGTCAATCGCATGCGTCTGCTGCCTGAGGATTTCCCATCATGCATCATTCCGGAAAAAAAATATGGTGTACGATCATTTTGTATTTTGTAAGGGAACATACGACAGTTTGTACGGGCATGGAGCCATGGAGGTTGACAGGTATGGAATGGTGTAATAATAGTCTGTAGTTAGCAATAATCTGTGGTGTGTGCTGCCCTTTGAGACTCCGTGTGAGTGAGGGCTACACAATTAAACATGACTCAATTCCCAAATAATATTGCAATTTACAAGGGTTATTTGTATGCCTATTTTTATTGGATTGAAATTGTAGTTGCAGCAAATGTTTAAAAGCCATAAAATAGCCATTGAGGGTTGGATTGATTCAGTCTACTGAAGGTCTAGGTGTAAATAAACAGCCCACCATTGTTAATAAGACTGGGTAGAATTTAAAATCTTTAGACCTTACATACTCCTTACACTCTTTTGACCAAGTCTGATAATTGTACGTCAAACAAATATTTCTCGATATGTGTCAGTAAGATTGTCCCTAACGCCATTTGTTACGTATGGGGTGTATTTAATAACATAAAAAAGCGACGAGCAAAGTGCATTAGATTGAATTACAATTGAAAGCCTTATTGTTGCTTAATGAATTACCTGTTGCAGGTTCGAATACGTTCTCCTCACTTTTTCTATCATCGCACGCCCTTCTTTTTCCACCCCAAAAGTTGAGCGGCGCGGTGATGGTCGAAGAGCCCGAGGAGAGGCTTCGAGCAGCAGCTGACAGGGGGGTGGCCCGCGGGAACGCGAGGAGCCTCCGGAGCATTTTTAGCTTTAGTGGCTCTTCTGCTTTCGAGTGCACCGACGACGAGAAACGCACACGCAGTCGTCTCACAAGAGCGAAACTTGGTCTTTATGTTTCCCGTACAACGTTTGAGATTCCTTTCGGCAGGTTTCATGCTTTACTGAATTTTACCAAAAGACTACATTGACATAAGGCGTAAAATAAATCGTGCGAAAACATTGTTTTTAAAAATATTTTCAGAATCAACCTGGGGGCGGTTCAAACAAGAAAACGTCACTGAGCCTGTGATATCATTGGGTAGCGTGTTTCCTTTTTGACCATCAAAATAGAAATGGGTTTCAAGATACGATACAACGTTTGTGCGAGTAATTCAACTTTTAATTAGAATCATTACCAGAAGTCTTATATTTACAAAATTTGAACTAAAAAGCATTAAACGTCCCTGAACGTGACATACATGTGTGCTTAAAATGGCCCTTAATTATATCTCATCTCATCTCATCTCATTAGCTGCACCGCTTATCCTCAGTAGGGTCGCGGGGGTGCTGGAGCCCATCCCAGCAATCATCGCGCAGTGGGCAGGGGACACACTGAACTGGTTGCCAGCCAATCGCAGGGCACACTGGGACAAAGATACTAAAGAAGTCATGTTTATTTCTATAGCACTCAATCACAGGGAGTCTCAAAGGGCTGCATATACCACAGATTATTGCAAACTACAGACTATTATTACACCACCCCCTGATCTAAAACCTACTTGAGGGCAGGGAAAAAACAAAAAAAGCTCAACATGAGGAAAATGAAGAAACCTTGAGAAGGGACCGCACATGACGTAATCCCCCTTCGAGGATTACCAGGCTGCAACGGATGTTGCAATAACAAATAATATACATATATAGTATATAGTCAACATGAAATATAGGTCGTTTATAAGCTATAAAAGAGAAGTGTGTTTAAGCCTAGATTTAAACAGTTCCACTGAGGTTGCAGATCGAATCTCAGTGGGAAGAGCATTCCACAGCCCAGGGGCCCGAATGGAGAACACTCTCAAACCTGCAGATCTTTTCTTGGCTCTTGGGATCACTAGTAGACCAGAATTTTCAGAGCGAAAGCTCCGGACTGGAACATAGGGGGGAACTAAATCTGAAAGATATGAGGGAGCAAGTCCATGCAAGATTTTGTATACTACCAACAGAACCTTAAAATCACATCTTAAACTATCAGGGAGCCAATACAGGTTAGCTAGAATCGGGGTAATTTGGTCAAACTTTCTTGTCTTAGTTAAAAGCCTCCCTGCAGCATTTTCTACCTGCTGAAGATTCCTGATTTTGGACTTCGGGAGACCGGAAGGTAGTGCATTACAGTAATCAAGACGGGAGGTAACAAACACATGAATTACAATCTCCGTATCCGACTGAGACAGCATAGGGCAAATCTAGCAATGTTGCAAAGATGGAAAAAATCTATTCTAGTAATATTCTTAACATGTGGTTGAAAGGACAGATCGGGGTCAAATATGACACGTAAATTTTTGACTGAGTCACTCTGGGTGATATTACATTTGTCAATGTTCAGAGCTGTTTTTGAGAGTTAAGACGCAAGAAATTAAGTGACATCCACTCTTTTAATCTCAGTGAGGCAGGCCTCCAAATTTCCACAATTTAGTGTGGCAGATTCCTCCAACGGAAGATATAGTTGAGTGTCATCCGCGTAGCAGTGGAAACTGATATTATACTTGCGAGTAATATCACCTAATGGAAGCATTTAAATGCTGAAAATAAGGGGGCCAAGTACTGAACCATGCTGAACACCACAGGTAACACTAAAGGGCTCAGACGTCATTTCACCATATTTAACACATTGCGCCCTATCTGAGAAGTAGGATCTGAACCATGAGAGGACAGTTCCTGAGAGACCAATCCATTTTTCCAACCGTTCTAGTAAGATATTATTATTATCAAAAGCAGCACAAAGGTCCAGCAGCAGCAAAAGTGATGAAGCGCCAGAGTCCATTGCCAGTAGAAAATCATTAGTTACCTTAATGATAGCTGTCTCAGTAGAGTGGTTACCCCTGAATCCTGATTGCATTGATTCAAAAAGATTGTTCCCGGATATAAAATCATTCAGCTGCTGTGCCACTACTTTTTCAAGTACTTTAGAAAGAAACGGTAGGTTTGACAAAGGTCTATAGTTACATAAGCTTTCTGGATCAAGGTTGGGTAGTTTCAGTGTAGGTTTAATAACAGCGGACTTAAAAGCCGCTGGAACTACACCTGAGGAGAGTGATATGTTTACAATATTTAGAACTGAAGGTCCAAGGACCCCAAAAAGACCTTTAATAAGCGACCCCGGAAGCGGGTCGAACAGGCAAGTCGTCGGTTTGGCCGCATTCACCACCTGTTTAAGATTATCGAGTGACAGTTGACTAAATCGGGTTAAATTCCCTGGACAGCCACCATGTCGTGCATCTATAGATTTCAGCCTTTTAATATGTGATGTATCAACACTGTCTTTAGAAATGTGTACCTGTATGCATTGAAATAAAACACAGTCGAGTTTAAAAGGGGGGTGGCTGTAGATCAGACCTGGGCGCTCCGGTCCTGGAGGGCCATACGTCCTGCCAGATTTTGAAGTTTGCTCTTCTTTAACTCAGGTGATACAAATTATAACCTCGTTAGCAAGCTAGCAAGTGCTCGTTAACGATACTGGTGATTGGAATCACCTGTATTGGATCAGAGAAACCTCAAAAATCATGCAGAACATACGGCCCTCCAGGACCAGAGCGCCCAGGTCTGCTGTAGATGATCAAGAAAAGGCAAGTCTGAAGAGGTGGGTTTTGAGTCTGGATTTGAAGGTGGACAGGGTGGCAGAATTCCAGAGATCAAGTGGCAATGAGTTCCAGAGCCAGGGGGGCAGAGCGGCTGAAAGCACTGCTCCCAATGGAGCTGAGACAGGCGTAGTAATTGGAAGGAGGTTGTAGAGGTATTTCATGTGTCACTAATGTCGTGATGTGTCGTTCGTAAACAACTCAGCTCTGCGAGCTATCTCTTGGAGGGGAGCGACGGGAGCCAGTTACCCACCAATCAAGAAACGATTCCCCTCGAAACGCCGTTATTCTTTTGTAATAGGTCATGATGTATTTTTCCACGTATTCTTTGTTGTTGATTTTAAAAGTGTTGAATATAAAATGTTGACATTGTTTTGCATTTTGTTTTGTTTTTTTCAGATCTGCAAACATTTTAATTAAGTTTCCTGTGTTTTTCAGGGATGTGTTTCACGATTAGCTTATTTTTTTTGTTTTTTTTATTAAGTTTGTGCTCTTATTTTGTAGTTTTTTATGTTGGAGTAAAAGGTCAATATATTTGATTCACAATTCATTGTGTTGTGTGTTTTTTGGAGATTCTGAGTTGCTTGACTTTAAAGTTAATCAATATAAAAAGGTTCAACGTTTTAATAAGTTTACTGTAGACTGAGATAACATATATATTGATATTAATAATAATAATGATAACAAAATGATATTGTGAAGTACATTGCGGGACTTCAACGTACTGCTAGAGGGGGGTTAGGGTAACTTTGGAGAAGACTATGATTTTCTAAATTTATTAATTCATTGTGTGAATGTTACATTATTATTGGTAATATACGTACTGCTTAAAGGGACAACCCAAAACCTGTCTTTCCTTTGTCTCTCTTGCTTTTCATTTTTTTTCCTTTTCCTCTCTATGTTATTTTACCCCTGCCCTGTTTTTACTACCTTTCCTTGCCCTTTTCAATGTTTGATAAACCTATTTCCTTTTTTGTTTCGTTTATATTTTTCTTTAATTGTTTCTTTTTGTCAGCCTTTAAAATGAAATGAAAGGAAATGATCTGCGTATATATAGCGCTTTTCAAGTCAAGACTTCCCAAAGCGCTTTACAGTGTGCACAGTGTACAGTGTCACATTTCCCAATAGCGGCCGTGCAGCCATTTAAGGCGCTAACCTGCTTATTAGGCATTAGGGGTTCAGTGTCTTACCCAAGGACACTTCGACATGTAACACGGAGGAGCCGGGATTCGAACTGCGATCTCATGATCCCAGGACGAGCGCTCTACCTCCTGAGCCACTGCCGTACCGCCTTTACTCTTTTTTTCTTGCTTTTCCCCCTCGTTTCTATTTTTTTCCTTTGTTTAAGTTTTTTGTTTCTATTTTCTTTACTGTTTTTCCCATTTTGAAGTCATTTTTGTGCGTAATGTTACATTACAATAGGCAATATTTGGATTAACACAGCGAATAGTCTGAAGAACCGTTTGGGAGCCGAAAGAGTCGGCCCTTTTTTGGTGAGCCGAGCGGAAAAATCAGGTCCTTGAACACTAGTCTGAATTCCCATCACTACACTAACATGCCTTTCCCGCACATTCAACTTTGGAGGCGGGAGTAGGATCTACGTCATTCAACGCATCTTATGATTGGATATCATTCTTTGACCCGGAAATTCCAATTTATAAAATATTCCAATGTAACGGATTAAATGTCGATTTGTGCTAGAAAAAAATGTTAAAATAAAGATTATAACACGTTGAATAGCAAAAATAAAATTTTATGAGCAGTCTAATACAACGCGTGACGAGATGGGAGGAGCTGAGTCTAGGTGATATTCCCGCACAGCGGTCGAAGCGGCACATTGCAACAATGGCCGGGGACTCTGAAACACGCCTTCGGGACCGGGGCGACAACAGCGACGTAATACGACAACCTTTTCTCATCGGTGTCTCCGGTGGCACCGCCAGTGGAAAGGTTGGCATCGTAGCGAGCGAAGCAGGCAACTTTATGGAATCACGATTCGTTTATCTCCGAGTGAAATGACGTGTTACATCTCATGCCGGCTGCTGTTGGACCGCGTGGTTTCGGTGCCGCTTGATTGACAGCTAGATCATCTGTTTAACTGTCTGGCTCCCTGCATTCACCCGGTGTAACATAGCGCAAAAGAACGCCCGGTAACCTATATTTATGGTCATTTTAATCAATCGTTAATTTCCCCTGCAAATAGTCACCATGTGTCTCGCATTGCCAACGGTGTAGGTGGAAATCCTTTTTTAGCTTAGCAGCTTGGCTAATGAATTCCATCAGACGGTAGCTTAGCAGACGGAAGACAATGGTCAATGTTAGCTATCTTCTTTTTGTCTTGTTTGTAAACAAATCCCCAAAGTCCTGCGAAAAAAAAAAAAATATTGTTTGTCTCTACGTTTAAATGCGGTCTTTAGATTATTTCGATATTTACGCGACGTTTGGCACAAACAAGAATGACCCATATTCGTCATGAGCGAAGCCTTTGTTCATCAAAGCTAAACGTAGTGCTATCAACACTTGAGATTTTTAACAGAACTAAAATCATAGACGTTTGCGATTATCCCTGTTCTAATGAAGAAACGTGTTTACAAAAACATTTTTATTTGACGCTTCTGTTGTCCTAATTTTAAAAATCATATTGTACTTTTTGATACAGCCTTCATTGAAATGTGATAACCACATTTTCCCCTTCACAATCTAGAAATGTAATTTATTTTAAAGATGAAAAAATATGCAATTTAAGGGATTTCTTTTGGGTATTTCAACAAGTTAGTGTGTCATTTTTATCTAAGAATAAAATTTGGGATAATGTTTCAAACAAAGTAAATCAATTGTATTATTATTATTTTATTATCTGTGTTTTAATCCAGAGGTTGGCAACCCAAAATGTTCAAAGAGACATATTGGACAATTAAAAACACTGTTGTAGTCGCAAAAAAGATACTTTCATAAAAGTATTATAAGGTAGGCAACACACCCTGTATATATTTGTCGTATATGTATATCCTCTGGAAAACATTAAGACTGTTACGTTTTCCTCCTATTTAAACCATATCATTTCCATTGGCACAAGTTTTAAAAAGCACCACCAGCTTAACAATTTTAACTATTTTCCTTCATGATTGACTGTTGTCTGCCTTTGACCTAAATTATCAGAAAGTACCCATTTAAAAAGATCCTCCTTGTACTTTGATCTAATCCTAAAATAACTTAATTTTTACAATTTAGGCGACACTGCCCATTGTGTCTTGTTGGCTACTGCTGGTTAATGCGAAATTACTGGTAAAACCAGTATGATTGCATAGCTTCATTTCAGCCGCAATATTTCAAATATTATTTACAATTCAGCGTAAATAAAATTGCGTTCGGACTAAAACTAATGCCTGCTGAAATATATTTACAAGATCCTTTTATTTTTAAGTCAATGGCATGCAATGATTCTAATTTTGGAATTTCCAACAAGTGGTTCAGTCAGAATTCAGAAGCTCTTTAAATCGTGTTTTCTTAACCATGTGAAAATCTCACTGGACTTGGCGCAGTGCATTACTATAGACTTGCATCATGTAGCCTGTGTCATTGTGTTCTCAATGTAAAAGGACTGAAGTGTTGTTGCTGTCATGCACTTTCTCGACAAATCTTTACATATTACCTAAGTTTTCTTATAGAGCTTCAATATGTTTTGTGTATTGTTACCTAATGCAAAATCTATGACACCCTGATCATCCTGGAAGGCGGGTTACCACTTGAGGCCCCTTCTCAAGGTTTCCTATTTTCCTCTTTGAGATTTTGAGTTTTTCCTTGCCCGCATGTAGGTTTAAGATCGGTGGATGGTATAATTGTAACCTCTGCAGTCATTGAAACATTTTGTGATGAAGGGCTATACAAATTAATGACTTGACTTTACTACTCTGATCGACAGCTCAACATGAATGGAAATATTCCTCAATGAGAGTACCTGCGCTTTATAATGTCAAAATAGTCACGCATCAAGCCTTTGTACTGATGAATGTTTTCAAGTGGTGTATACTTTACTTGCAACACATTAAAAGGGGGCAGTCTTTGCCCTCTATTGTAAAACTCTGATACAGGAAGTGGTTTTTAAACGCGTTCATTATATCCAACTGACGGTCAAAAATGATTTCCTGTAAATCGGCATTAAAGACACATGAATTGGGATTTCTGTCATATTTGCAAATCAATTTGATGCACAACAGCACCATAGCCTCAGGCAGTCAGATTGCACAGTCAACCTTCACCAGGAGACGCGTTTAGCTATCTGGGTCAACAAGTGCATTGCAGAACAGGAAACCTTTGCAAAGTCATTAAACCAGATTGCGGTATTTGATGTTTTGACGTTTTGATTTCCTAAAATAAAAAAATGTTATCATCAACAAAAGTAATCAATACTATGCTGTATTTGATTTGTGCTTGCAGTCATCCGTTTGTGGGAAGATAATGGAGTTGCTGGGCCAAAACAAGATTGACCATCACCAGAGGCAGGTGGCCATCCTCAGCCAGGACAGCTTTTACAAGGCACTGACTCCTGAGCAAAAAGCCAAGGCACTTAAGGGCCAGTACAACTTTGACCATCCAGGTATTCATAACTATTTCTTGTGTTTTACAAATTGTATAATACAGGCCTGTAACAGACTTTAACTGTGGGAGGGAAGGAATGCAGTATTAAGTCTGCTCACAGGGGTTGGGTTGCCAGGCTTATAACCAACTTGTGGAAACCAAGAGTAGATGTCAAATCTTTCAATCCCAACTAAGGTAAAGAACTTCTCGCAAACTGTTCTTCCGGTTTAGAATCATAGCAGGCCAATTTCGGACACAGCTGCTCAGATTGAATGGAACAGCTGCTAGCTGAGGGTTACTAACAGCAGCGGAGCACTCCGCCACGTGTCCCTAAGCACAAGATGAGAAAAGCTGAGCGAGTGTCCTTGCTTGCAGATGCCTTTGACAATGAGTTGATCATGCAAACGCTCAGGGAGATCTTGCAAGGGAAAACTGTCCAGATTCCAGTTTATGACTTCGTCACTCATTCCAGGTGAGCACATGTGTGATTCTCGTGAGTGCTTCCCTTAACTGCTAAGTACGGTGTGCAGTTAGTCACCTCCTAATTCAGCGACGTCGGTTTCTGAGCACGGGAGTTGGCTCACAAGGAACCCTTTTGTGAGTTTCAGGAAAGATGAGTTCGTCACAGTTTATCCAGCGGATGTCGTCCTTTTCGAGGGCATTTTGATGTTCTACTCGCAGAAGATCCGTGACCTATTCCAGATGAAACTATTTGTTGACACTGACCCAGATACGCGGCTCTCTCGTAGAGGTGTGTGGAACAGGGTGGGGTTTACTTTAGAACCACACACACCATTCATTTCCTTCTCATATAATGACACAATTATTTTAAAGTATTTCATTATGGATTTCCTTGAGTCTCAATTTTGTTTCCTTTGACGTGTAGCTGCTTGTGAATTTTGACATGGATATACCAATTATATTCTAATAAATATTGATGAGGCTAACTAGGATTCACACTTTTAATTTCCTGCTTATCCCCAAAATTATTTTTAAATTTGTTATGTATAATGTAAGTTCAGCTTAACAAGAAACAGTAGCATTGCTAATATTGTTTTTTTTAGTACAAATTAAGAAAAAAGTGAATGAAAAACTTTTTTCGACCTCCCTAACAATTGTCTCACAGCAAGATCCTGTGTGTATTTACATATAACAAACATCTCATTAATCTACATATTTACATAGGATCTGTGGATTCAGTCACTTAGTCATCATTACCATCACCACCTCTTTCCATCATTTCGGTGTCCAAACATTTTCAGCATACTGTATAATAAAAGTACCCTTTAAAATGACAATTATCCTCATTAATGCTAATGGTGACGGCTGACTGTTTTGTGGGGTGTGTTGTCATCACAAAAATTCTTAACCTCTTAGAATCATTAAAATAATACTTGAACAATTATTTATCAACCTCAAGTGCAACTTTGCAAGATTATTTTTCTTGTTTTACTATTTTTCTTTTCAATATTTTAGTTGGACATTTTCAAATTTACTTGTCTATCCCTAAATGCAAAACTTTGTGGATTGTTGTCATACAAACAATTTGGGTTTACTCCTAAAACAAAACAGTGGGGTCATAGAAAGATACAATTGCAATCCAATACATATTTAAAAAAAAATCTTGCTCCTTGGTAGAGATCAAATATGACACCTAGCTGATTACATCGAGAGGTTGGGCTTCTGGGTGGAACTTGATGAGAGAATGATGCAACCTTGTTTATTTGGTTGTCACGTTTTAATTTCATAATCGGGTATTTCTATTCTACTATTGACTTAACGATGTGGCCAGTCCAGAGTATGATACTGTACCTTTTGTGCCTCAGTGCATGTTTACAACATGTATCAGAGATCAATTTTCACCTCTTTTCCCCACCTACTTTGTTCAATTTCTGTTAGTTTTGAGAGACATCGGTGAGCGTGGGAGGGAGCTGGAGCAAGTACTGGCACAGTACATAACATTTGTGAAACCGGCCTTTGAGGAGTTCTGCCTACCAGTATGTAACGGGGATTGCTCAACCTGGCACTTGCAATTACTCAGATTTTGACCCTTTGTGTTTTGTTTCTCAAACAGACGAAGAAGTACGCTGATGTGATCATACCACGTGGAGCAGATAACCTTGGTAATGCTTATAAATCATCAGTTATCCTGCTTATCATCCTTGTCAGAGTTTCTGACTTTTGATCCTGTACTCAGTGGCAATCAACTTGATAGTCCAGCACATCCAAGACATTCTCAATGGCGGCATGAGCAAGCGCCACAATGGCTGCACCAACGGCCACACCACCCCGCGGCAACGACGGACGTCAGAGTCGAGCAGCCGGCCGCATTGACCGGGTGGCACCTCTTACCCTCCTTGGGTGAAGAGGGGTGGTGGGGTCAGTGCTGTAAATAAATCATGCCTTTTGGCACCACTTTATTTAAGATGAGATGACAGAAAAAAGGATTTGCATCAAGAATCAACATGCCTTTTTATTACGCTGACTACTCTTTGCTATGAGGGAGAATCATTGGAACTGTTGGATTTGGAGGTTCATCTTTTCAGAGATACGGAGAAGCTCTTATTCTCATTATGAGCTGGGTTTTTTTATGGACCCATGTGTTGTTGTTTCTTTAATGGGCAAGTTTGACTTTGCTTTCAATGTATCCCCTGTTGCTTTCTGATGATGAATAAAAGAGGGGGACTTTATTTAATTTTGTGAAGCTCTGGTGAAACCTGAACCTCCAATTCTCAAGTGATGTATGTATGTATGTATGAATGGATGCAATACATATTTGTGCACCAAGGCAAGGCTGGCTGAACTCGTATTACATTTTGTAAAGCAATTTTGAATTGTTTCCTACTCAGTGTTCCTTTATCCTGTGATGTGTAACACTAAATATGTTTGCTTTGCAGCATTGATTGCTGCAGTAAAGAACACTGAGCAATCGAAGGTTGATACGTCAGGTATCTGTGGACT
The DNA here is from genome assembly GCF_059441175.1 of Urocampus carinirostris. Classification (NCBI taxonomy): domain Eukaryota; kingdom Metazoa; phylum Chordata; class Actinopteri; order Syngnathiformes; family Syngnathidae; genus Urocampus; species Urocampus carinirostris. The sequence goes on along the minus strand of NC_142349.1, from coordinate 36,459,033 downwards.
AATGTAATGGGACTTAACCCACTTGCTCTAAGACATAGATAATTAGTGAATCTATTTCCAGACAGCTCATTTTTGAGTTATTTTATAAGTATAATTTGCGTACAGTTTACTCAGGTTACCCAAAGGGAAAAGACGAATGCAGCAATATTCGCCCCTTGAATCGCGCAAAACACGCTCAGCAAGTATAAACGAGTTACTGTGTTGACGTCAACAATGACGATAAAAACCGTTTGAGTAATTTCCCCCCATTTTTCTCTTTATTGTGATATTGTTGGATTCTTTGTCGCTGGAAAATACTTGAAATATTTGTACATGCCTCATCAGGTGATCAGTCAATAAATGAAGTTATCCAACCGTCTTGTACGTTTGATTACCACTTTAGTTTATCGCTTTCACGTGTTTTCGATTATTTGAAGTGACAATGTAGAAGAACATTATGGTCTTTAAAACAATGCACACATTTTATGCGCCATGTCAACTGCCCGAATACAGCTTGTGGACATACACGTATTGAGATGTGTAACTTTAAGTACCGGTATGTATTTTATATTTATATAGATGTTTATGCCACGGTGTTTCCCTTAGGATATTGAAATGAATACCTTGAAATAAAATTTTATTGTTGGACACGCGCAAACATGAATATCAAAAGTATTTAAACAACCAAAATAGAAAACACCGTCAGTCACAACTTTTTCAACGCGAATTCACGCAAAATATCACGCATTAGTGTTCAATACTCCGCTTTACAGAGGCTCCCTTAATGCAGCAGAACAAAACAAGATGGTGGTAAGTTGTGCTACTACGTCAGCCCATCAACTTCAAATCTTTGGTCACGTTAAATTGTTGTTTTTTGGTTTATTTTTTCCGACAGAAATTTGGGCTTCAGTTCAAAGCAACTCTTGAAAATGTTACCAATGTCAGGCCAGTAGGTGAAGATTTTCGCTGGTTTCTGAAGGTAGGTAGGTCTCTTTGGAGCTAGCGCGTCAGTTCTGAACACTACAGATCGTCTAGACTCGTATTTGCCACCAAACGTCAACATTTGAGGTGGCTGCAAACTTCACCAGATGTAGACACTTGCTTTCTTCAATTTCATTAGAATTGCAAATATGTGTTTAAAAGCCACGGTGGCGTTGCAATGATTTAACAGATAATGCTGTTCAGATGTTTTAGAGCAGGGGTCTATCACGGTGCCCAAGTCCACCTGAATAGCCCGCGGACTTGTTTTAATAAACACGAGTCGTTGTGATTTTCTAGGAAATTTGAATTCGAACTGGCATTAAGAGATAATATCTTAAGTCCAAGCCCAAACTGACCACAATTTCAATGATTACCGTCGGGCCGGGCTTCTATTACACTGATTTAAATAAATAAATGTTTTAAAGAAGGTATACTTAAATAATGTGTGGGTACTACAAGAATCACGGTGATCTTGTCACAACTCACCGTGATGTTGCTACGCTAACGTCTCAATATCTGTCAACCTCCACGGCTCCATCCCCTTACAAACTGTCGTATTTTCCCTTACAAAATACCCCCCAAAAAACTTACACCATATTTTTTTTCAAACGTGTTTATTTATGTAGTTTAACATGATATATTGTACATGTGTTTCGTTATAGCATTCTGTACATATTTTCATTAATACAATAAAATAAGAAAAAAATCAGGAACAATTGTTATCAGCGTAACTAAAATATCCTTTAATAACACTTTAAATTTAAATTTGTAAATAAAGATATTTTTGGGAGGAATGAATTAGTAGGCATTTCTATTTTGTAAACCAAACCACAATATCAACCATTGATGCTTTTATTTTAAATTTGAATGAATGAATGAATAAATACTTTATTTTGAACATTAAAATAAAAACAGAACAAAAACAATAACTCAACAACAAAATAATGTTTCATTGTTTTAATAAGCCTATTATATAGAATACGATTGCTATTGTCGGAAGCGCAGCAGAATGCGCGTTCACGTGAGGGGGGAGGATTTTGCAGGGGAGTCGAAATTAGGCACTACAGCGGCAGACGCATGCACACAGTAGCATCAAACGCTCGCTTCGTTTGCAACAAAATAAACGATACAGAGATAGAGGCTACCGCGGCGAACTCGTTTGACTTGATTGATTTGCCGTTTCTTGATAGTCGCTGTATATCGGATGGTACCCATAATTGACAAATTTGCGTTTTTCTGTACAGGTTTTCTTGTACGTCTTGTACATTTTGGGTTTTGTATTTCTTATAAAAAAATAGCTCTTTATTTTAAAACGTGGACCAAAAAGTTTAAAGCATGATTTTCAATCTCCACTTATCGGCTCTGGTTCTTGCACGATTAACCAATCAGATACTGCTATGGGCGGGCCAGTGCTGAAATCAAGCTTTATTATTGGTTGTACCGGATCCAAAACAAATAATTTTAGACGGATCGCTTTTCTGCTGTCAGATATACAAAAACATAAATACCATTAGCCATTTGCTACCATACCATTTGATATTGGCAATGATAATCTATAATTATCATTTTATGTTTATTCTTAACATTTTTTATAAAACATAAATATAATATAATTATAATGTTCCTTTACTTAGCTAAAGTGTGGAAACTGTGGAGAGATTCCTGATAAATGGCAGTACATAAACGTTGCGGTAAGAAAGATGCTTGTCTTTGTGTAGTTTGCAATCTATAATTTTTATTTTTCTTCCAAGCACTATGCATTTATTTATTTATTTATTTATTTATTTATTTAGGAGAGCGTGCCGTTAAAAGGAGGAAGGGGAAGCGCCAGCATGGTGCAGAAGTGTAAACTTTGCACCAGAGAAAATTCCATCGGTAAGAAGCAGCAATGTCAGTGTCTTTGAAACTAATCTGACTTGCATATATTTATAAACTTTACTATTGTGCAGATATCCTCGGAGATACCATCACACCATATAATGTAAGCACGTGGTCTAAATTGTGTCCGTTTTCAAACCATTTTATGTCTTGTAACCTGGTTTCCTTCAACTCAATCAAAGGCAGAGGACAATGAAAAGTTCAAGACGATGGTGCAGTTTGAATGTCGAGGTCTGGAGCCCGTTGACTTTCAGCCTCAAGTGAGAACCGATATCAGTCCAGTCCATGTTGTGATTGAATGAGGCAAGGCATTTGATGTGATGACTGCCAAGTAATGAGAATATTATTATTATTTTTTTACCCTTTTAAACACATCTCAGGCTGGGTTTGCGGCTGAGGGAGCAGAGTCTGGAACAATATTTCCTGAAGTAAATCTACTCGAAAAAGTAAGCAGGGATTTTAGTGGGGTTGATTAAGAGACATGACAGATAACATACTTCCCTTTATTCATTTTCACGATTGCGTTTCTGAAATTCCTTGTATTTTAATTAAGATACTATTGAAAATAAAAACCTATATTTTTGCCAAATCCTGCTTTGGTATATATACACACCATATTTTCCGCAATATAAGGTGCACCCGAACCCCCCCGCCCCAAAAAAAAAAAAAGTCTTTTTACAAAAATATAAAAGGTTTTTCATATATAAAGTGCACCGAACTATAAGGTGCATGAAATTGAGACAAGGGTAAGGTTTGTCAATAATAATAATAAGTATATATATATATATATAATATATATATATATATATATTGATCAAATGGAATAGATCACTGAACACAATTCTATAACTTTGGATGCAACAAGAATTGAACCTGATCGGGAAGGGAGCATGCCTGATCTTATCCACTAGTATATTTGGGATACAGATGACATATGAAAAGGCATTAGGCTTTATCGCACCATCACTCTATTTTTGTTTACTGTACCAAGTTGTAGATGTTATTATTTGCCCGGGAGACAGACATTAAACCGGTCCGTGGTACATAAAAGTTTGGGTTCCGCTGAAATACAGTATTGTATCGCTGATTCGCAAAGTTTTTACAAAGCGCAAGTGATTTATAACTGAATGAAGGAAAAGGCATTGTGGGAAATCATTTGGTCATTCTGTAGTGAATGAAGAAAAAGGCATTGTGGGAAATACTCCAGTTGTCCTGAAAGATATAAAGCATGGCTGCGCATATTCAAAATGCTTGTCACTTACAAAGCTTAGTTTTAGTTGAGAAAAGTGAAAATTTGATACAGATTTTTAATAATGTTGTTTTCTCATTTCTCTTACATATCTGGTATCGTGACTAAAATAGCGTGGTAACAAATCAAGACCCAATGCTTTTTCATGTTTTGTCTGCATCCCTGGTGGATAAGATCCGGCACATTTCCCTAGCCGGATTCTGGGTTCGATTCCCTATGAGTCCAATGTTATGCTATTGTGAGCATGTCCTTATTGACCTGTTAGGATAAGATTCAGTGCGCTTACCATTGCTATCTGGTTCGATTCCCGTTGTCACGATTTTTATATCGACTGATCAATTATTGCACAATTTTCTCCTTATATAAGGTACACTGGGTTTTAAGGTGCTAAAGTTTCTGGTCGATTTGGGTTTTTTGGCTGCGCCTTATAGTCCAGAAAATAGGGTGTTTTAAATCCATGAAAACAACTAAAAGTAAGTGGACTAAGTGTAAATTTATGTGTGGTGTGTACTCCAGTTGTAAATTCTTCTCATGCTTATTGTCTTTGTACTCTCTAAATTCTGTTGTACATATTTCAGGATTGGACAGACTACGATGAAAAAGTCAATGAATCTGTGGGAATATATGAAGTCACGCACAAGTTTATCAAGTGCTAATGATGTCCGGTGACATGCAAAATGGACATATTGGCAGATATTCTGTCCACCTTCCAGATGGATTTCGAAGATAACAGCGGGCAAAATGTGTCTAAGTAGCTATGGCTGTGGTCAACTTATATTATTCATACACCTACTATTAGCACAATTGTGTTTTTTGAAATTGCCTCAATAAAATTGAAAAAAACTACAACTATGTTTCAGCATGCCAATTATATGAATTATACAGAATTCGCATGACTCATACCTGTCAATGTATAAGAGTTTGATGTATTTTACGTGACTTTTTTTGCAAAAATATTTCAGTACTTTCATTTTTTTGTAAAATTGCTCTCCCTACTCTTAAACATGATGTGCCTTTTAAAAGACAACTTGACGATGTCACTGATGTTCTTTCAGACACGAGCATTGTTTCTTGAGTGTTCATTCCTGCGGAAATCTTGTCAAAGCATCTCTCAGACTATATTTGTCAGTACTTTTCTCAGTAAGTATGCAAATATGTAAATTTCTGTGAAAATGATTGTCTTGAAAAAAGGAATGTTTGACTTTGATAAGTTTACAGCGGATTTCTTTTGACTTGACTTCTTTAAATTTTAAAATGCTGTCATGGACACTTAAAAAAAGGGCCTTGTAAATTACTTTTGGTCCTAGCTAATTAATAGATTAGACCATTATTTCATGTCATTTAGTTTAGAAAAACAAGGGTTATTGTATGGATACCAGCAGAAACTGGTAATTCTAACCAAAGAGAAAATAAGCATGCTGGCAAAAGAGGCGACAAGACTGCAAAAACGAGATTTATTAAGCGCCTTGTTTTTTTTATTCATTGAAAACATTGATTTCAAAATAAGCCAAAATACATAAAAAAACAAATGTGCTTTTTAAAAAAATACTCAAAGATCATGAAATTTGTATTTATTTTACATAACATTAGGTTCATCTCAGGGCAGCTGACATGATTGTCCGCCATCTTTTGGCAATGGTCACCCCCCTAAAACCAGAAAAATCTCGTGGTTTGGTCACTTTTGAGTTTTTGTACTTTGGATTATTTCTTGTGCTGTGCAGCACTAGTTTTCAATTTCACTACACAGTCCAATGACACCTAGTGGTCAAATTTCACAGCGTCCATTTAAACTCGTGAACGATTGAAACGAGTAGTGTATTATTAAAACTATAAGAGTACTTAATTTAGTCCTCGTGTGTTAAAGTTCAACATTTCCAAATTTAATCCAAAGTGTAATTTTAGATATTATGTTTCAACTTCTTATGCAAATAAACTAGGTTCATCAATGGTTCCGGTCCACATTCCTAACAATAGATGGCAGCAAAACCTTTAAGTCGTTTGCCAACTGCCAAAATATACTAAAAGAAGAAAAGGTCAAATTAAAAAGAATGACCCTTTACTGCACCGCGCTAGCGTGACCGAACAAGAATTGTACAAACAAATACAAATAATGGCGTTCCGTTTGGTAACCCGGAGAGCATTTTGTGTAGGAGATGCAGCAATCTCTGGTCCTAAAAGCCGCTTGGAAAAGCTGAAAAATAGTAAAGCGGGTAAGAAAATGCTGTAAGAAACGATTGGGTACGACAGAATGCATTTGCTCATATCACAATACATGCAAAATACACCCTAATGTCAAAATGCCTGTTGTTGGATACTATGCCTAGTTTCCTGCAAAACATTGGAGTTGTTTAATTATTTCATAGCTTAGTCTGTTCCTCAAGCGGCAGAATACTTATCTTATTCAGGCTGCTGCTCCAAAATGAGCTAACTTAAGAAAAAATATATTTCAGTGTGTCCTAACCTGTATTTTACGCCCATTTGGGTATTCTTATTTTTGTATTGAGAACACCACTGAATACTAAGGCTCTAGAACGGCTGTACACAGACACACGTTTAATTATTGTATATGGTTTCCTTATAAGCTATTGTGCATTGCGAACAAATCATATTAATGACTAGACTAACTTGACGAAAATCGAGGAATTATAGTTAGTTTTATTAATATTGATGCTTGGTAGGGCTTTATCCAATGGAGTCTCGATATCAGTTCAGTGAGCACGATTAGGATTTTATTCGATTTTTACGCCATTAACTATTGTTTGATCATCATTACTAAATCTGAGTAATTAAAATTAAGCTATTCAATTCCAACTATCCATTTCACTGTTGAGAATATTGTCAAATGTACGACCTGCCATAGCCAGCTTGGAGCTGCAACCTGGAAGGTATAATTTCATCTCATTGCATTAGCTACACCGTTTATCCTCAGTAGGGTCGCGGGGGTGCTGGAGCCCATCCCAGGAATCATCGAGCAGTGGGCAGGAGACACCCTGAACTGGTTGCCAGCCAATCGCAGGGCACACGGGGACAGACAACTCACTCGCTCTTTCATACCTAGGGACAATTTGGACCGGCCAATTCACCTGAAATGCATGTTTTTGGAATGTGGGAGGAAACCGGAGTGCCCGGAGAAAACCCACGCAAGCACGGGGAGAACATACAAACTCCGCACAGGAAGTCTGGAGTTGGATTTGAACCCACGCAGGAGGTTCCCAAGACATGAACTGTGCCGCACATGTACTAACCACTGCGCCGCTGTGCTGCCCGGAAGGTATAATATTTTAATTAATAACTATTCATTCAGGGTGGCATAGCAAATGAGTGGTTAGTGCACCCAGTTCTGAGGTCGTTGGTTCGAATCCAGCGACCAGCCTTCCTGTGCGGCGTTTGCACGCTCCCGCTTGTGTGGGTTTCCTCCCACGTTCTACAAAATGTCGGGTTTAAATGGTCCCTAAATGTGAATGAGCAAATTAGTTGTCTCTGTGTACCCCGCGACGCTACTGAGCATAAGTGGTGCAGAAAATGGATTCATTCGTAAAATTCCAAAATCTTTTTTGTTTTTCCTACTGTGTACATTAAACGTTTTGTCTTTAGCAATCAATATATTTCCTTATTAAGCTTTAGTTAAAGCAGTTGCTTGCTTAATATGTATTTTGAAATTATATATTTTTAAAGGTGGAGTGTGCGGTTTGAGGTGTCCGTAAAAAGTTAAAAGTATAAAATGTTCTCTATGTGTTAACAATGTCCTATTGAGTCCAAAGAGCCCTTATAATTTTTTCCCACTTCGCCCATCTTACCTTAGGCAAAATTGTTTGGGTTGAGGAACACATTTGATAGGAGGATAAGGGGCATGTGGTGGAGTGAAACTTCATGTTTGTACCCGTGTTTTTTCTTTCTTTCCAATATTAAGTGTAGCTCGAAAATGGTAAAAGTAAGAAGAGGCCTATTCCAAGTATAGTCCAAACTTTTACCGAAAACCCCAAGAAAGATTAAAAATGAAGAGATTATTCAAGCTCGTACTCGCACGTGCATCATGAATGAGCTAAGGCTGCAATCCTGACTTTAAGCCAGGAGATGGCATCAGAGAGTTAGAGATCTAAATTCCATACAGCTCCTTTTAAGTCTCGCCTGAAAAGCAAACAATGAAACAAAATATAAAATTATTTAAAGTGATTTTTAGTAATTTTATGGAATGACACAAATTGCACAACTAAGTTGATTATTCTGCTCTTTTGTCCTGTTCAGTTTTATGGTCCCGTGGTCTGGTATCCGACTACAAAGATGCATGTATGGAAATGATCGTCGGGATCCGCGATCGTCCCGTCAAGGCCTCGGTTTACATAGGCGTACTGGGTGGCATGTTTGCCTGTTTCTCTTCTAAACCCGACTACTGCTCTTTTGAAGTTTCCATCCTAGAGCGCTCCAACCAGCTGGCTCTGCTGTCCTCATGGATCCGCAACGCGACCTCCGATTGCCACGTGCAGAATCTTCTTAAGCTTCGAAATGAGGGCCGTTTGTCTCATGTCAACCTGGGACTGCTTTGCTTGATTTATTTCACTGAGCACGGTCCTGACAGCGAACTGTATGAAGCTCGGTGTTCTAATTTGTCACTCCTCTGGAGAGAGTTCCCTGGACGAGTGCTGGACGTCGGCTTTGCCGGCCGCTGGTGGAACCTGGACTCAAAGATGACAAACTACGACGTCAACGACAACGAGTTTGCGTATCTACCGGTGAATATGCAACAAACGTCACCGCCAACTGCTCAGGAAGTGGAAACGAACGAGAGACTGCACAAAGAGTCGTGGTTTGCTGTGAAAGTGGAAGCAGAAGATAAAGGAACGGTTGATTCGGTCAAAGGCAGCTCAGAGGAGAAATAAAAAATTTAAAGTCCAAGTGAAAAAAGAATTATCTTTTGTATTTGTTTGAGTCTCAAACTCAACAATTTAATTGGGGTCTGTCAGAGCTAGTTTGTTGGTTGGGTTGGACCAAATCGGATTTTCTTCAGCAAAAGCTCTAATTAAAAACATCCCACTGTTCTCAAATAGAAGTTTTTTTAAAATTTGCTACACAAATGAGGTCTAAAAATAAAACATTAAGAATCAATATGAAAATAAACCAATAAGTATTGGATGAATCCATATTTTGTGTGGCCCGCACTTACCGTATTTTCCGCACTACAAGGCGCACCGGGTTATAGGGCGCACCCCGAAAAAATAGTTTTTGGTCCTATTTTTGACATACATAAGACGCACCGGATTATAAGGCGCTACAATGGGAGCGTCGACAAAACCGTCAGATAGTTCAGTCCAACTTATTACCCCCTTAACATTCCCAAAGCTTGCAAAGACGCAAATACGTGTCGAGAACACGTGCGGATGTGGTGTCTGTACGATGTCACTCAAATGCATCGTTCCATCATTCGGAAGGTTAAAGTCTTGGGATTCAAGAAATGATAACCATTCCTTCGTATCTATTTTCTTTTTCGCTCGCAACTTTACTGTGCATATGACAATAAACACTTGGAATTGAGTTTAATTTAAAAACAGACACTCCATTCCATCCATTATCTGCACCGCTTATCACAGAAACATCGAGTTCAGTCTGAAACAAGATACAACGACAATATAAAACCCAAAGTAGCTCGCCGAAGTCGTTGTGTTCATAATAATGTGCAGCCAATGTCCTCTTATATCCGTGAAGGTAGTAAATCCAGGAGAATAACATATTTACAAATACAGAATAGAAAAAAATGCTTTCTCTATGCCGTCAGCCACGTGCTATACACATTCATCTTTTTCGGCCAAGTGCAGGCTTTGTTTCGCTGTTTAAGCCAATGCCACCCTGTAAATGATGAAAAGGATCCGCCCCTTGACCTCCGAATAACTTTAGCCAATAGTGATCGATTCAACTGATGATTGACACATTGGTTAGCCAATGAAACGCCGGTAAATAAATCCCAGCATACACCGCGTACTACTTGGCGTTCGGGGGAAAATCTAGTCGGCGGCTGCAAGTTAGTTGGAAAACTTTGCAATTTTAAAATTGATTCATAAATAAGGCGCACTGTATTATAAGGCGCATGGTCAGCTTTTGAAAAAAATAAAGGCTTTTAGGTGCGCCTTATAGTGCGGAAAATACGGTACTTGATGGGGACACAGTGTATTTTTTGACCACTGGATATTTATTGTGTTGTGCCAACAAGAACAAGGAAGAATACAAACTACGGAGGTTCAAAGTAACTAACATGCACTATGCGTCTTCTCATTTTTTGCCTAGACTTTCTTGAGGTTTATGGGGCACCCAGCAATATGGTGTAAAATATCAACTCCTAGGCCTGCCTTATTTGAATTGGATGAACAAATTCTTGTCCCATGAGCATTTGAAAACATCCACCTTTATATGTTAGTTAATGTATTTTTGCTCATCATTTAAATCGATATATCTTTTGATTTTTTCCCCCCCTAGACTTAGGAGGAGCTAAATAATACACACAGTCCCATTAAACTTTCATAATTATGCACGGCTTGAAACTATCATCCTGAGGGCTTCAATTGGCCCCCAAGCCACGAGTTTGAGACCCCAGGTTTACATCTATGCTGTCAGACTTTTCCCCATAGGGCCAGGACCAATTCTTTTTTATTTATTTATTTTTTAAATCTGCCATCTATGAAAAATAAAATCTGCGCTTAGTTTTAAACAGAAACCCAAATTGTTGTCTGTAAGCTTAGTTTAATTTTGCATAAATGTTCTGTCCTATGAAGCAAAATTATTGTGGAATTTGAAATTGTCAACTCATTCTGTTAATATAAAAATGTGACTCTTTTTAGTCTGTAATACTTCACCACTAGATGGCATTGTAAGGTACGAGCGAGGGCCAGTACCTCATAGCGCAGTGCGGCGGCTTAAGTGCGGATGCCACTGATTTTTTAATTTTTCATTTTAATAATGAAAATTAACATTGGTATGCTAGTTCATGTATCTTGCCTGGTATTCAAATCAATATTGTTTTTTTTTTACTGATTACATTTTTTATACCACAAGGAGGCAACAACTATTACTTTTCCCCTTCAGAGCTTTTATGTATTTGGAGCCAATTTATACTTTACTACAGTAAATGTTACCAGCTGCAGAAGGCCCTCAAGCCATAGTTTGGACACCGTTTGTTTAAATCAGTCTTGCACATTAGGCACATTTTAGGCTTCAATTTTTTTTCAATAAGCTCAAACTCCAAATAAGCTATTCAGATGTTTGAATAGAAATGTTTGTATTACCGGCATTTTATCCCAATGAGCTGATAACCTTTTAAAGCAAGCAGCTTTCTGATTCGTGAATGAAAGTTCATTTAAGGACTAGGCATCAGGGGGAGGAAGGGTTGGTTGGGGAAAGGGTGCATAACTCCCTGCCCGAGTAAGTATTTAAATTATTTTGATTTGTGTCTGTATGTGTGAACAAGTTCCTCTCCGGTCAGTGCTCAACTTTGGCGTACTTAATGTGGAATCGCATCAGATTTATGTACACACAGTATGTACTGCCGACTGGACTACAATAATTGCGTACAATTTTCAGTTGTGCCACTAGATAGCAGCAGCTATACACCCAACCAAGACCCAAACAAGAAGTCTCAGATGGCTGAACTGAGTACTGTTACGCCATCCCTTGATCTGAAACTTACAGTACATAAGGACAAGGAAAAACTCGGCATGAATAAATAGATAACGCATCTGCCAGTGGGTCATGCTCGGAACACCTCCCGAGGGAGGTGTCCCGGAGCCATCCCTATCAGATGCATGAGCCACCTCAGCTGACTCTTCTCAATGCAGAGGAGCAGTGGCTTTACACAGAGTCCCTCCCGGATGACTGAGCTTCTCACTCTATCTCTAAGGGAGAGCCCAGCCATCCTGGTGAGAAAACTAATTTCATCCACTTGTATTGGTCGTGTCTTCCTTTAATCATGACTCACAGTTCATGACCATAGGTGAGAGTAGGAACATAGATCGACAGGTAAATTGAGAGCTTTCCTTTCGGGTCAGCTCCCTCTTCACCATGACGGACCGGTACAGAGTCCGCATGGTGGCAGACGCTGCACCGATCCGTCCGTCGATCTCCCGCTCCATCTTGGCCTCATTCGTAATCAAGACCCAGAGATTCTCAAACTCGTCCACTTGGGGCAGGATCTCATTCCCAAACTGGAAGAAGCAAGCCACCTTTTTCCGACTGAGTACCATGGTGTCGGACTTGGAGGTGCTAATCTTCATGCTGGCTGCTTCACACTCGGCTGCCAACTGTACAGATGGATGCAGATAGTTGAGAGCTGAAGATAACGGCTTGAGGAAGCCGATAGCACCACATCATATGCAAAAAGAGGCCCTCAAACCGGACCCCTTCCGTACCAAGGCTACGCCTAGAAATTCTGTCCATAAAAGTTATGAACAATGCCTGTGACAAAGGGCAGCGCTGGCGGTGTCCAACTCCCACTGGAAACGATTCTGACTTACTGCTAGCAATGCGGACCAGATCTCTGTCTGTCTGTCCTTCCCTAATTTGTCTCATCAGAGCTAATGTTATTTTTACAGTTGAAAAACCAGTCGCATGACCTCTGTTGTCCCACAGTCACATGATAATGTGACATACTAGCTGCAAAGGGTGAATATAATCGGCAAAGGCCAATAAAAATTGCAGAGAAAAAACAACTTCACTGCAACTCTGCCACCCTATTTTGCCTTCGCTCAACACCATGTACAAATTGAAGATACGCTGAAAGCAAAATGTCACCTAAGGACAAATTTTGCTGATCGATATGAAAATGAGGCTGTCTGTCTGTCCTTCCCTAATTTGTCTCATCAGAGCTAATGTTATTCTTACAGTTGAAAAACCAGTCGCATGACCTCTGTTGTCCCACAGTCACATGATAATGTGACATACTAGCTGCAAAGGGTGAATATAATCGCCAAAGGCCCAAAAAAATTGCAGAGAAAAAAAACAACTTCACTGCAACTCTGCCACCCTATTTTGCCTTCGCTCAACACCATGTACAAAGTGAAGATACGCTGAAAGCAAAATGTCACCTAAGGACAAATTTTGCTGATCGATATGAAAATGAGGCAGGCCGGTAGGCAGGCATTTTCTCTGCTTGGAGAAGAACAGATGGCTAAAATCGCACCACCACTGTTCTCTTAAACACGTATGGTACAGATCCATCCAGTGAACACAGAAATATGGAAGTAAGGGTGGGTTGATCCATCCAAATATAGATATCATCGATATAAAGATTGTACTATTGTCCTGGAATCCATACTTTACCCCTCCACCAATTTCCTCAATGGGCCACCTAAATATAAATGGTACAGGCCTTCTCTCTCTCACCCAGCGCCTTCGGCTATACTCCAAATTTATGTCTGAATGCGTGATTGGGAGGCGGACTTTTAGCACCTATTCCTACTTGGCCTGCTGCTGCATCCTGCCTGCTAGGCAAAAGCTGAGGCTAAATCTTTGCGGCCCCCCTCTACCAGAAGGTAAAAATGACGTAGGCGGACAGTAGGCGAACAGGAAGTGCAACGCGGACTTTTTTAAAACCATAGAGCAGGATAATGCCATGTGTAATTTGTGTTGTAAAGTGGTCTGCTACTGTGGCAACACTGCAAATTTACATATACACATGAAAAAAGCTCACCCTCCAAAGAACAATTATTTAATTTCCAAGCGAAAAGTACAGGTTTTCGGATCGGTATCTTTCAAAATGACCTTGTATTTACTTGGACCGGATCGATACGAAAATTCCCAATATCGCCCACCCTTATATGCAAGCCCTGGTTCGACTTTTTGTCTCAAATACGGACAAAAAGTGTCAACCAATTGTAAAAGCAAATAGCGTTATTCATTAACACTTTTCTGCTATATGGGCTCGGCTCAGCAAGGCCGAGTTAAAGTGTTTCCTGCAACCTTTGCTCATTCCTTCTTGAATGCTCCAGTTTTTGCAGTTGAAGGCCAAACAGGAGAGGGAGAAAAACAAGAATACTAAAAGCTAAAACGGGGATTTAAAATAGACATTTCGAAATTTTATTTTCGGTAAGTATTCTCTATGTAGTTTTTGTTTCTGTCTAAAAGTGTTGTCATGACAACAGGTTAGTCTGCATTTGTAACTTGAATGAATTGGGTCATTCAGATGTTATCATTCACCTGCGCCATGCAAATGCCTTTCACCTTTCTAACGATTCCTCGTTGACTGTGAAGTTGGAAGCCGAAGCATATAACAAAAAAAGGAGGAAAAACTGGTAGAATGTTGTTTTTCCTCCCAATTGTTTTTAACGCGGCAATTTTTATTTATTTTTCAATTGATGAGTTGCAATTTGCAGTTAGACCTGTTATAGGCATTCGAAAGTCTTGATTTTAATATTTTCTTGCTTCTGGAAAAACGAAATATATTTCAAAATAAAACCTGAATTTGATTCAATTTAAAACAATTTCAATTACAGGGTCACATGAATATGTCCATATATGTCAAAGACACTGTAAAATTTAAGACATACACATTTATTTCAATCAATTCTATTATAAAACTGAATCAAATTAACATAGTAATCCGTTTAAAGAACTTAGTTCGTTAGTGTTTATAAAATTAACAATGCACTACATAATTCCAATCAAACAATTTTAAATACAAACCATTCTGAATGTTATTGAACTTTGAAAATATTTGAAAGTCCTGTAAACTTGTAAACATGTGCAAATCGGGAAAAAAAAACGTGGTCATTTTGGCACAAATCTATTAAAAAATACTTATATTTTAAACAAATTGAGTTGGTTTTTATTTTGCTTTGGAACGAACCAATTATCAACAAAAAACACCCAATATAAAAAGTTGTATTTTTCAATCCTATTACAGATTAAGCAGGGTTGGGTAGGGTTACTTTAACTGGATTACTTTCAATTACTTTTGGATTACTCCAATACCAAATATGCTAAAAAAAGACAAAAGAAACTAAATATGAATACAATTATGACTCACAACACGTGGTAAGCTTTCTCTCCTGGCTTTGATCTCTTTGATCTCCGGCAAAACTAACATAAAATGCGACAGAAACAAAATGAAAATAATTCCAAACAGCTTGCCAACATCATTTTTGCCGTTCCATGTATTCCGTGACTCCCCAAGCCTGCACAAAATTTAGTCATTTTATTCATATTTAGTTCCTTTTGTCTATTATTAGCATATTTAAGGGAGGTTCGATCTCATGACCTGAGAACTGTGCCGCGCACGCGCTAGCGAGCAGAGAGAGTGGGAAAGGTGAGATGGCACAACATTCATTTGGACAGGTAACTTAAAATTAGTTTTACTTGGTTATATCAGTATCAGAAATTATTTTCCCCCCATTTTATTAACACTCCACTTATTGAAACATAAATATTTTGTTTGTTTGTTGTACATGATTCAATTGTTTGTTTGTTTGTACATGATTCAGATTGAATCGTTTCTTGTACATGATTCAATTGTTTGTTTGTTTGTACATGATTCAAATTGAATCGTTTCTCCGGCGCCGTCACGAATGGCAGCCACTCCAGCAGCTCCCGTGTTATTTTCGATTGTTCTCAGTTATTTTCGATTGTTCTCAGCTTAGGGATGCTGCTGGAAAAGTGAATTTCCCTTCGGGGATGAATAAAGTATCTATCTATCTATCTATCTATCTATCTATCTATCTATCTATCTATCTATCTATCTATCTATCTATCTATCTATCTATCTATCTATCTATCTATCTATCTATCTATCTATCTATCTATCTATCTATCTATCTATTTGGTATTGGAGTAATCCAAAAGTAATTGAAAGTAATCCAGATAAAGTAACCCTACCCAACCCTGAGAATAAGTAATACTAAACTACTTTTCTTTCTTTTTTAATCGCCAGACAAAAATATTTAACATGACGGACAATCGTTCATAGTTTTGTGTTGCTCGACATTGCAAAGCAAAAATAGATAATAAAAGTCTATAATATTCAATATTTTCAATTCTACAATTATACTCAATATTGATAAAAAGAAGCAAAACCCCAAACATACAAGCATCTTAAATACCGGAAGAGAAAAGAAAGAAAAAAAAAAAAAAAAAAAAAAGAAATCAAAATAAAATAAAAATCTTAAATTGCTACTAAACTAAACATTATACCATCACACCATCAGTGCTCACGTCTTGTTCAACAAGTAAAGCTCAATGTTTCAGTTTCCAAGCTTTGGTATATGATATATAAAAGTGTAGTTTTTGTGTACTTTTTATATCATGGAAATATGGTCAAGCATTAAAAAAGAAATCTTTGTTTTGTTTGAAGTCACTCCTAAAATACACATCAGCGCCTCATAGTGGTAAACAAAACTTCATTAAAAACAACAGCAACAATAATGAACAACAATATGTCATGAAAGTGAGTACACCCATCACATTCTCTGCAGGGATTCCATTATAATGTTAATTAGAACATCACTGAAGAAACATCTCTTTGACACAATGAAAATAATTACGTCAAAAAAGGCCATGGTTTACTGGAAAGATATCCTCTGGTCTGATGAGACAAAGATGCATTTATTTGGCCCAGATGGTGTAAAGCATGTGTGGCAGCAACTAGGCAAAGAGCACAAACATGTTTGTGTCATGCTTATTGTCAGGCATGGTGTGGAGTTATGTTTCATTGAGGAAAACACAAACTCTGGCTTGTACTGTGAAATATTGGAGCAGAGTATGATCCTCTTCTCTGGAAACTGGATCGTAGGGCAATGTTCCAGCCTGACAATGACCCCAAATACACTTCTAAGAGGACCAAGGCTTTGCTAAAGAGGCTAAGGGTAAAGGGGATGGACCGGTCAAGCAAGTTTTCAGATCTAAATCCAATAGAACATATTTGGGGCATCTTCAAGCGAAAGGTGGAGATGCACAAGATTTTGAATATCTACCAGATCAGTCATATTGTCATGGAGGAGAGGAAGTGCATTCCAGGGGCAATTGGTGAGGCTCCATAGTTTGTATTCCTCCTATTGCTTCGGGTGCTCGTTTCCAAGTACACGACAGAATACATAGACATCTATTGGTCAAATACTACACACTGCGCTTTTGATAAGAATTTGACCACAAAACTATTACAAAAATTCTAACCCCAATGAAGAAGAAAAAGTCACAGTGTGACCTCGTCACATGCTAGTATCATAAAAACAGCTCATAAAATATGTTTTGTTTCATTTTATTGTGTTTTCTGGCAGGCTGGGAAAATGTTGTCTTGGATGAGCGCTGCGGTCTTTCTGGTGTCCCTTTATGAAACGTGGATCAGAAGCGGACATTGTGCTGCCCTGAATGATCTCGAGGGTCTCTTGCCAAGACGTCTCCTGATGGAGGACGACCGCTTCGCCGACAGCAACACCTCCGACACAAGAAGTGAGTCTTTTTTATGAGACATTTGAATGAACTTTGAGCTTCGCTTTTTACAAGAATACGGTTTATCGCTCCGCATTTACCACAGGGGGCTCGAACACGTGGCTTGCCCGAACTGAATTTATGGTCGCGTCGGACCTAAAATGTCAATCTATACGATTAGTTACAGGCCGGACCGAGCTTTTGTCTCCCTGAATTTTTCTTTAATTATCCACCCTTCTTTGTTCTTTGTTTCTCTTCCTTTGTGCCGTGCGGTGAAGGATCCGCGCAATAGATAACGTCCCCCTCTCGTTGCCGTGCTCGGCACAACGGGGGCACCCTCGGCAGGGAAGATTCGGCCAAAATCACTCCCCCCTCCTACCGAGTCCTCACAAATAAAATACGAAAATGCTTCAGGCTCAGTCCCTCATATCAAGTTAATTGGTCGGGCTCGGACTGGTTCAGGCTTTAATACCAGAGGGTCCCAGTAAGGTCGGGATGGACTTTTTTGGGGACAGATCCTACAATCTATACTGGACTGTCTCAGAAAATTAGAATATTGTGATAAAGTTCTTTATTTTCTGTAATGCAATTAAAAAAACAAAAATGTCATACATTCTGGATTCATTACACATAAACTGAACTATTTCAAGCCTTTTATTATTTGAATATTGCTGATTTTGGCTTACAGCTGAAAAAAACTCAAAAATCCTATCTCAAAATATTAGAATACTTCCTCAGACCAAGTAAAAAAATAATTTTATAACAGCAAAACTAAATCAAACTTTTGAAAATGTCCATTGATGCACTCAGTACTTGGTTGGGAATCCTTTTGCACGGATTACTGCATCAATCCGGCGTGGCATGGAGGCAATCAGCCTGTGGCATTGCTGAGGTGTTATTGATGCCCAGGATGCTTCGATAGCGGCCTTCAGCTCATTTGCATTTGTAGGTCTGGTGTATTTCATCTTCTTCTTAACTATACCCCACACATTCTCGATCGGGTTCAGGTCAGGGGAATTAGCAGGCCAATCAAGGACAGTGATGCCATGGTCAGTGCACCAGTTACTGGTGGTTTTGGCACTGTGGGCAGGTGCCAGATCATGCTGGAAAATGAAATCCTCATCTCCATAGAGCTTTTCAGCAGATGGAAGCATGTAGTGCTCTAAAATCTCTTGGTACACAGTTGCATTTACTCTGGACTTGATGAAACACAGTGGATCAACACCAGCAGCTGACATGGCTCCCCAAACCATTGCTGACTGTGGGAACTTCACACTGGATTTCAAGCAACTTGGATTTTGCTCTTCTCCAGCCTTTCTCCAGACTCTGGCGCCTTGACTTCCAAATGAAATGCAAAACTTGCTTTCGTCTGAAAAGAGGACTTTGGACCACTCTGCAACTGTCCAGTGCTTCTTCTCCATAGCCCAAGTCAGACGCTTCTTCCGTTGTCTTGAGTTCAGAAGTGGCTTGACCATGGGAATATGGCTATTGTAGCCCATTTCCCGGACACGTCTGTGAACTGTGGCTTTTGATACCTGGACTCCAGCTTCAGCCCACTGTCTTTGAAGCTCCCCCAAATTCTGGAAGCGGCTCTTCTTCACAATTTTGTTAAGGCTGCGGTCATCTCTCTTGGTTGTGCAGCGTTTCCGGCCACATTTTTCCCTTCCAACAGACTTTTTGTGGATATGCTTTGAAACTGCACTCTGTGAACAGCCTGCTCTTTGAGAAATTTATTTTTGTGTCTTACCCTCCTGATGGAGGGTATCAATGATGGTCCTCTGGACAGCAGACAGATCAGCAGTCTTCCCCATACTTGTGATTTAGTTTACTGAACCAAGCCGAGTGTTTTTAAGGCTCAGGAAACCCACGCAAGGTGTTTCGAGTTAATTAGATGATTCAGGTGATTAGTTGAATAGCCTACTTGTATACTTTTTCATGATATTCTAATATTTTGAGATAGGATTTTTGAGTTTTCTTAAGCTGTAAGCCAAATTCAGCAATATTCAAATAATAAAAGGCTTGAAATAGTTCAGTTGATGTGTAATGAATCCAGAATGTATGACATTTTTGTTTTTTTAATTGCATTACAGAAAATAAAGAACTTTATCACAATATTCTAATTTTCTGAGACAGTCCAGTATATAAAATCTATTTTTTCCGTATTTTTTAATGTCTTTTTCTTTGTCGTCTTATGTCAGT
The DNA here is from genome assembly GCF_059441175.1 of Urocampus carinirostris. Classification (NCBI taxonomy): domain Eukaryota; kingdom Metazoa; phylum Chordata; class Actinopteri; order Syngnathiformes; family Syngnathidae; genus Urocampus; species Urocampus carinirostris. The sequence goes on along the minus strand of NC_142349.1, from coordinate 36,439,349 downwards.
CTTTTTTATTTGTTTTGTTTTTAGGTTCGTTTGTCGATACTTTTTTGGTCTTCTTTTGTTTTTTTTTGTAGTTTTTGGTCGCTTTTCTTACTTCTTTTCAGTACTTTTGCATAGTTTTCTAGAGCTCTTCCATTTGTTTCAGTAGTTTTTAATACTATTTAGTTCTGTTTTAATACTTTTTGCATTTTCACTAGCTTTTGTACTTTCTCCATTCTTTTTAATTCCTTTTCTTTTATATTTAATACTTTTCAGTACATTCTCCCAATTTATACATTTTAGAGGGTTTTTTTGTGCCTGTTTTTCGTACATTTTTTTTACGTTTATTTGGGTCGTTTAAGTCATTTTTCGATAAAAGAAATTCTGGCCGCTAACATTCCCTGCCCTGGCTGCGAGGAGTCCCTGGCTGTGAGGAGGATTCCCGACCACTTCGGCTCCCTGCGTTGAGGGCCCTGGTCGCTTTGGCACCCTACCTTCAGCTGTCCCGTGACTGCACTCACCGTGATTTCATTTAAAGGGAGAGGCTATGTGTTTCCTCCAGGCACTCCGGTTTCCTCCCACATTCCAAAAACATTCATGTCAGGTTCATTGATCTGTCAAAATTGTCCCTAGGTGTGAATGAGCAAGTGAGTTGTTTGTCCTTGTGTGCCCTGCGAATGGCTGGCAACCAGTTCAGGGTGTCCCCTACACGCTGCCCGATGATGGCTGGGATGGGCTCCAGCACGCCCGCGACCCTACTGAGGATAAGCGGTGCAGGTAATAAATGGATGGATGGGGAGGCTATGTTAGGTTCTGGCACACCTCTGTCCACCAGATAGCACCTAGTTAGTTGGAATTGGGACATGATCCGCCAATCACGCCACAAGTGTCCCTTATGAGCCTCACCCATTCATAAGGACATTTTGGACAGCATTCAGTGAATTGTGATTTTCATTACCACCTTTGTTTTTCATCATCACCTTTTCCAGTTTATCCTGCTTTCTGAAGTTTTTGTGATGAAATACAATCATTTTTAGATTACTGTGAGTATCCTGCTTCCTGCGTGTGGGTCAATCTAAAATCACAACCGTTGATGATGTAAGAAAAGGCATAAGATTTTTATCCCATCATCAAGAGATTTTTAATCGCGCGACAACGTTTTCTTGCATTCAAAATTTTAAAAGCACACGTGATTGGTCAATTGTTGCAGAAGGTTGGTTCGGCTGAACTCATTCCTATAATACTCCATAAGAACATCGTATAGTGTGGCACCGAAAAGACAAGACAACGTAGTCACATGATGATAAGATGAAATCGAATCTAGACCCCTAGTGAGCTAGAGTGAACACAGTGGAGTTACACTATTTTTTTCACTATTGTTATTATCACTAATTTTATTACTGGGCGGGGCTGCAGATAATTGTCAGACATGTAAACGGTCTGTGGCACAGAAAAGATTGCCAACCACTGGTTTATATCTCCAGTATTATCATTATTTTAGTTAGTTATTCCTGATTGATTGATTTCCTCATTAATTTCTAATATGTATTTACATATATTTCTTAATTATTTCGTGTTAAAGAAGAGATATTTGAGAACATTGGAATGTTTTTATGGGCAGCACGGCAGAGCAGTGGTTAGCGCGTGTGCGGCACAGTTCTGAGGTCATGAGATCACACCTTCATGTGTGGTGTTTGCATGTTCTCCCTGTGCTTGCGTGGGTTTCCTCCGTGCACCCTGGTTTTCTCCTACATTCCAAAAACATGCATGTCAGGTTAAGTGGCCGGTCCAAAATTGTCCCTAGGTGTGAATGAGTGAGTGAATGGTTGTCTGTCTCTGTGTGCCCTGCGACTGGCTGGCAACCAGTTCAGGGTGTCGCCTGCCCACTGCCCGATGATAGCTGGGATGGGCTCCAGCACCCCTGCGGCCCTACTTAGAATAAGCGTTGCAGATAATGGATGGATGGATGGATGGAATTTTTTTATCAGAGGTTAAAATGGATGTGGCCCAGCCTCAACCAGCCCCGGTTACTAGCGGCCACCAGGTCATTTGAGTTTGAAATCCCCGATTTACCATATTGTTTGCTTTTTATAGCCGTCACCCAAGACGACAGTGCCCTAAACTCACCGCAGTGGTCCTACTTGGCGGCCGGACTGGGTACCGCCATCGCCATCTCGCTCATGGTGGTGATGGCGGTCAAGTTTCGGGTCTTGCATCGTTTCCTGGCCAGCTACCGACACTCGTTGCTGCAGGAGGCCGACGGGCTGAGCCAGTACGGCCAAGAGGACGTTGGCTTCCCCAGCAGCGTGTCGGGTGTCCTCGGGGCCACGAGGGCCAACGTCGGGGGCGTGGACGACGACGACGACGGCTTCATCGAAGATAACTACATCCAGGCTAGCGAGAAAGAACGGGCCCAGAGAGAAGGCGGTGAGGAAGAGCTTGACTACGGACTTGAGGACAGTGACGATGATCTGCAGTTCACAATAGGATGAGATACTGAAGATAAGAACTTTTTTATGCCGACTATTTTTTTTCTGTAGCACCTGTTGTACGCAATGTCAATAAAAATGTGATGGTGCGCCTTATAACCAGGTACACCTTACAGTATATACCGCAGAATACATTGGATAAGATCAGATATGCATACAGGAGAGCATTACCTTACCAGGTTTTACGGTGATATGGGATTCGAGAAATCATTCTGCAATGATTAATCAAATTGACTAGCATCACTAATCTAATTTTCAAAACATTGTGATTAACACGAATCAAACCCAACTAGTGACAGTGCAACCACAATTGAACTAGATTACCAGTGTTACAAATGACATATGACAGGGCATTAGACCTCAATATAACACTATTTTTACTTAGTGCCAGGATCACTGATTTGCATAGTGAATTCTTCACCAATGAATATTAGAAAATGGAGAGAACAGAAAGTTTTTCAACAAAATACTATACAAGCATTTTTACATATGTATACATATTGAACCATATTGATGCACAGGTGAAAAAGTGGAGGTGGAGACACTGTTTAACCTATCAGAAGGCACTGAGCAAATGAATGTTGTGGCAGTTAAAATTGTGGGATAAGCTCAGATGCCATTTCCTGTGTCATCTGTCCCACTGGTGGTTTAATAGTAATGCGTTGTCACTTTCATCGCCACTACTCAGGTTCGACCCTTTGCATACAATGTTATGCAAGTTGAGTCAGCGGCACATATGAATGCATTGCATTGACATGTACCTGTACTTAGCTCTTATCGATGTCTCAATTTTAAATCATTTTAGTCTGGCACTCCTCATTTATAAAAATATATGACAGAATACTTTGAAGGGCGGGTGGAGTTATAATACAAAAAGACGGTCGTTATTTTAGAAGGAAAAACACTGTTGTTTTTTTCAATGAAAATAACATTAAACTAATGAGAAATACACCCCATTGTTAACTTGGTAAATTCCCATTTTAGGTTGCTTGGTTCTTAATGCGATATCAGAAAAATCCAGAGAGTAACTTTCATATAAAATTTAACGGTCGATTTTTGTTTCGAAAAATGAAAGCTAGTCCATGCGAGGAATTGCTAAGAAACGAAACATCTCTGACAACCAGTGTTGAGTTAGTTAGTTTAAAAAATGTTATACGTTACAGTTACAAGTTACCTTGTTTAAAATGTAATTGTAGTGTAACTATTTCGATGACTTAAAAAAGTAATGTAACTCGTTACTTTTGGATTACTTTAAAGTTTAAATGAGTATTGACTCATGTTCATCTGGCTGTGAGATCTCGAAGCACAAGCGTCTCCAAACGCCCATTTCTGGTGACTATGTCACGTGAAACACGTTCCAACAGCTGTCAAAAGGTGAATAGGGTTGTCACCACTCTACTTTACTAATAAATAACCAATGTATTACAAAATAGAGTGTAAAGTAGCACTAATGTAAACATGTAAATGAAGAGCTCTTTTCCAAAACGCTATAAATCCATTATGATTGTTTTGAGAAAAATGAAAATTGTTTACCCAGACCAACATATTTTGCAAGTATCTATTTTTCTATAGTTAAAAATCTGGTTCAGTCTGAACACCATCAGCATTAATTGACAAATCAAACTACAACCGTGTTGACCAGTCAGTTTATGTCACAGTTGCCCCTTGCCCTCACTTGGCCCCGCCTGCGGCTCTTTGCCTGATTCTCTTCCCTCCTATCTAAACTTAGTGCTCTCATTCACTCCTTGTCAGTCCGTCAACGAACCTCTGCACTTGCAAGTCTTTGTGTTTTGACTCTGTTCGGTATCCTGCTCGTGTATCCAGTATCCCGTTTCGATCCTGCCCGTCTCGCCCTGTCCGGTATCTTGCTCCAGTGTTCAGTATCGAACCAGTCTGTCTCGTCCTGTCCGGTATCTTGCTCCCGTCTCCAGTATCCGGTATCCATCCCGTCTGTCTCCTCCTGTCTGGTGTCTTGCTCCAGTCGTCAGTATCCGATATCCATCTCGTCTGTCTCCTCCTTTTAACTAGGGCAAAAAAGTCCGATCACATCACACTGATTTTGGCTAACCTGCATTGGCTCCCAGTTAGCCTTAGATGTGATTTCAAGGTTCTTTTAGTATTATACAAAATCATACATGGACTTGCTCCCTCTTATCTTTCAGATCTGATTTCCCCCTATGTCCCGGTCCGAAGCCTACGTTCTTTGCTCTTGCTCTTCTGGTGATCCCAAGAGCAAGGAAGTGTTCTGCTGGTTCGAGAGCGTTCTCCATCCGGGCACCAGTGCTGTGGAATGCTCTTCCCCCTGAGATCCGATCTGCAACCTCAGTGGAAATGTTTAAATCTAAGCTTAAAACTCACTTCTACTCTATAGCATATGAATAACCTACTCTTTTCGTCGGCCCCAAAGCAGGGGAATGTATGATAATATTCTGAAAAATAGTCTGTGTAACATAGTGTAATGATCTGTGAAGCCCTTTGAGACTCTTCGTGATTTAGGGCTATACAAATAAAAATGACTTGACTTGACTTGACTCCTCCTGTATCTTGCTCCAGTCTCCAGTATCAGATATCGATCCCGCCTGTCTCGTCTTGTCGGGTATTTTGCACCAGTCTCCAGTATTCGGTATCGACACCGTTGGTCTCATCCTGTCCGGTATCTTGCTCCAGTCTACAGTATCCGGAATCGTTCCTGTCGGTCTCGTCCTGTCCGGTATCTTGGTCCAGTCTTCGGTATCCAGTATCGATCCCGTTTGTCTGTCCTGCCCGGTATCTACCTGTGTGTCCTGTATCGATCCCATCCGTTCTGTCCGGCCTCGCTCTCGTCTGCCTTTGACTTCTCTGTCTCACTTCTTCCGCCCAGCGATCGCTGCCTCCCTGGCGTTTGTGTTCACGCGCATGACTGCCCCATTCCCGTAAAATAAAGCTTGTGTGAAAACGTTACGCGTGTGGGTCCTCCGTCTGTGCGGGCTCTGACAGTTTAAGCTCATTTAAGACCTCAGTACACCTAATACTACCAATTCAATTTCATATTGAAAAGAAACAAATTAACAAGGAAATTAACGGCCTGACAATATTATTGTTTTACCTAGTGGATGTACGATCTGCTGACATGACATGGATATTATCAATCTTACCTGAAGGTGTTTTTTTAAAGTTTGAGTCCTTCGACGCTGACAGGATGTGAACTTTTGGCTGGCAGATTTGCACTTTACAATGTTGTTCTTTTCCTTTTCTTCCTTGAAGATGAATTCAGACTTCAGCTTCCACCCTGTAAATGCTTATTCTTCTGCCAGCATGGCCAGCATAGAAGCAGTCGTTGCTGCTGTCGTCATTACGTAAAAGCGCGGATGGCAAATAGTAATAATAATAATAATAAAATAATGACGACAAAAAGCCAAAAAACCTACAAGCCACAGCAATATAAACTAATAAAAACAGTAATTAAATTAATAAAAGGGGCCAGAGACAAAGCGAAACCTCGCACAAATTATAATCTTGTTAAGTAACCCCCATGCTCACAGAATTTAACTGTAATCTGAATACTTTGTTTTCGCCTGTACTGTAACAGATTACAGTTACTATTATTTTGTATCCTTTTACCATAACACCGTTACATGTGATCGGTTACTCCCTAACCCTGGCTTGAAGTGTGTACTACTTCCTTCTGAGGACAGCGCAGAGAAGTGAAGTGGAAGGCCCTAATGCAAAAAAAAAAAACCCAATCAAAATCGAGTCTTTGTTTTTCCAAATACACACCTTACAGGTCCTCAATTAGAAGCAGGGTACATACTAGCCACATAACACTAGTTTTAAAATCTACAATGAAGAGGAGACTCAGAAATGCTGGCCCATAAGGCAGAGCGGCAAAGAAAAAGCCATGTCTGAGACCGACCATCAAAAGAGATTTATACGGACAAAAGAGCACAGACATTAGACAACTCATTTGACAAATGAAGGAGTCACTTTTTCATGGAAAAGTCCAGGTCGGCGGGGTGGACCTGGCCAAGGAGAATTTTTTTCTGAGATCATCTGGATTTATTATTGTATCATACACCAATAATTGTTGTGTCTTTTTTTCCACTGTCCTTAAAGAAATTGTTTTTAGTTTATTTTTGCACTATTGTATTTCAATCCAATGATATTTCACAAAATAATTCAGTTGCTATTATTTTTAAGTACTACATCTAACCAACTTTTGCTAAAATGAGATAATGATTGTGCCTGAATAATGTTCATTTTATGGGTATTTTTGTACAAAATAAATTTGTTTTGTGCCTGTTGAAAATTAAAGATCTGTGAAGGAACTATAACAAAATATTTCTTGTAACATATTAGTTTTCCAGTTGGTTCAACGAGGTCGACTCGACCAGTAGTTCTCAACTGGTCTGACTTCAAGACCCTCTATCTTGCCCTAATTAAAAGCTGTGGGACAAATCAAAGTAAAAAAAAATCCACTTCCTAAATGTATCGAAACAAAGGATCGTGCAGTTTAAAGTAATGTACAGTAGTAGAATATGCATCCATTATCCTCACCGCTTATCCTCTGTGGAGTCACGGGCGGTGCTGGAGCCCATCCCAGCTATGTTCGGGCAGGGGACACCTTGAACTGGTTGCCAGCCAGTCGCAGGGCACACAGGAACAGACAATTTGCTCGCTCATTCACACTTAGGGACAATTTGGACCGGCCAATTAACCTGACATGCATGTTTTTGGAATGTGTGAGGAAACCGGAGTGCCCGGAGGAAACCCACGCAAGCACGGGGAGAACATGCAAACTGCACACATGAAGGTGTGATCTCATGACCTCAGAACTGTGCCGCACATGCGCTAACCACTGCGCCGCCGTGCTGCCCTGTAGTAGAATATATTCACGTTTAAAAAAAATTAAAAAACCAGCAAACCAAAATGAAATCAAGATTTTCCCTTTAATGCTCACCTAGCTGCATTCCAAATGGAATTCAAAAGGCTTCCCTTCAGTAGCTTCAGAAATTTTGACAGACTCAAAACATTAAATGAAAAGGTGCAACAACTAGGATATATATTGCACAAGCACACAAAAGAAAAGGTATCCTAGACACTATTGTCACAGCCAGCAGCTGGATTTTTATTGCACATTTTTATGGAACAGTGTGTGTTATTTGTTGCTGTATTGTGTAGTGCATCCGAAAAGCAGTGTTAAAAAGCACAAGGAAGAATACAAACTCCGCAATACACTTTTTTTTCGCACAGCCTTTTGGGAAGTTTCACTACTTCGCTAATTTAGAATTGAATTGTCATTATAGTCATTTATATTAATGGTTCGTGATTTGTGTTCTGAAGATTCTATCACAGGGGTAGGTTTTATGTGTCTGTGTGTTGGGTGGGCGTGACTGCCAGTGTTTGCAACTGTGATAGGCTGGTGAACGCTGTCAGTCATACAGCGAGGCGTGCGCTCAAGTCAAAGTGGCCACAAAAACAAACTGCAAAGCACGGCACAGATAGCTTTTAGAGGCTCCTGACATCGAAAAGAAATTCATCAATTAAATCGGATTGTGAGGAAAGTCAGAAGCGCAAAGAAATGGTGATCACCAGCATGTGCTATGTGGATTGTTATCGGGTCTGGTAAGAGACTGAGAGGGCAATAACGGTGACCGATTCAAGTCTGGCCTACTGGTACGCTGTGCAACAACTCTCACAAGCTACCCCTGCTGAGCTTTAATCTCACACAAGCCAGACCCAGTACCCATTAAACGGAACTTTTTGGGAAACCTCTACATTTGGAACAGTCATATCTTTTATATATATATATATATATATATATATATATATATATATATATATATATATACCGGCGTTTCATTTTCTAACCAATGCGTCAATCTTCATCTGAATCGGTCACTAAAGTTATCGGAGGTTAAGGAAGCGGGTCATTTTTAGCAATTACAGCTTGTATAGTGTAAAGCGGGATAAAAAAATGCCTGCAATTGGCCGAAAAAGATGTGAATCACAAGTCAGTTTGGTCTTCGGCCTAGAAAAATAATTTTAAGGGGCTAAACAGACAGCTAGTAACAGGCAACATCCATTGATGCAGAGATGCTTTTCGGCGGATTGTTTTTTTAATTTGTCGGCATTATCACATGTTCTAGAGCAAGTAAATATTTTACACTGTTGGATTCACTACGATCGTGAATGTAAGTACACCATTGTTGCGTATTATCATTGAATGTGATGGGTGCAATACGACGCCTTTGGTGAGCTACCCCGGCTTTATGGTTTTCAGGTATCTTGTTTCAGACTGATCGTGATGTTTCTCGAATAAGTATATTTTGGAAAGGTCATCATATCTTAAATCCCAAGAGTTTAAGCCTTCCAATGATTAGTTTCATGATGTATTTCAGGGACTGGTGAAATCGTACAGACAGCATGTCTGTACGTGTCTGAGACACGTATTTTCTCCTCAACAGCCGGACTGCCTTAACGTTAAGTGGTAAATAAAATTTGACCGAACGATCTGACTGTTTTGTTGATGTTCCTACTGTAGTGCCTTATAATGCTGTGCGCCTTATGTATGGAAAATATATGACTAAAGACTATTTTTTGGAGTGGGCCTTATAATCCGGTGCGCCTTATAGTGCAGAAAATACAGTAGTTAGCTTACCTTGTTATTTTAAAGAAATAGCGCAGTTACGTAACAACGCTATTTAGAACAGTGTTATTCCCAGCACTGGGCATAAGTTTGGAATTCCTCATTAAAAGGACATAAATAAACGTATATTAAAGATGATTGGAACAGCATAACGCCAATGGAGCCTGTTTCCATCACAACGCTTTTACTCAGTAACATTTTGACTGTCGACCGATTATAATTTTGTTTGCTTCACGCCTCAGGGGAATAATTGTGGAATACAAGACGATTACATTGTAATGTCGCCTTCAAGAATCTAAATAAAAAGATCTAGTGTAGCATCGCTAACAAGGCAACAGATTATTCCAGATAGTTCTACCCATTCAGCCCATGACTTTATGGTCTTTTTTAATAAGATTCAACGCATACGAGAAGATATTTCTAAAGACAATGTTAATACATCACTTATTAAAGGTCTAAAATCTGGAGATGTGCGACATGGTGGCTGTCCAGGGACTTTTTCCCGATTTAGTGATCTGTCACTTGATAATCTTAAACAGGTGGTGAGTACGGCTAAACCGACTACTTGCTCTTTTTGGGGTCCTTGGACCTTCAGTTCTAAATATTATAAACATAGCACTTTCCTCAGGTGGAGTTCCAGTGGCTTTCAAGTCTGCTGTTATCAAACTTACACTGAAACGAACCAACCTTGATCCAAAAAGCTTGTTAATATAGACCTGTGTCAAACCTACTGTTTCTTTCTAAAGTACCGTATTTTCCGCACTATAAGGCGCACCGGGTTAGAGGGCACACCCCCCCAAAAAAACAGTCTTTTGTCCGATATTTTCCATACATAAGGCGCACCGGATTATAAGGCGCTACAATGGGAATGTCGACAAAACAGTCAAACGTATTACCCCCTTAACATTCCGAAAGCTTGCAAAGAAGCAAATACGTGTCGTAGACACGTGCAGATGCGGTGTCCGTACGATGTCACCAAACAAACATTTCTTAGTTTCCATTTTTTTTTTTGCTCGCAACTGTGTGGACAGCAAAGTAAGAATTTTATTGTGCAGGGAAACGGGGTTCTTTACTGTGCATATGACAATAAACACTTTGAATTGAATTTAGTTTAAAAATAGACCCATCACAGAAACATCAAGATCGTTCTAAAACAAGATACCGGGAAAATATAAATCTGCATAGCTCACCCAAGTTCTCTTGCAGCCTTCACGTTGATTAATGATACGTAACCATGGTCTTCTTACAACCGTGAGTGTAGTAAATCCAGGAGAGTGAAATATTTACAAATACAGAAGAGTAAAACATGTTTTCTCTATGCCGTAGTGCAACCCAACTGTGTGATTCACATTCATCTTTTTCGGCCAATTGCATGCTTTGTTTCGCCCCTTTAGCCTATGCGAGCCTGTAAATGATAAAAAGGATCCGCCCCCTTTACCTCAGAATAACTTTAGCCAATAGTGACTGATTAAAATGATGATTGACACATTGGTTAGGAAATGAAACGCCGGTATATAAATCCCAGCATACATCGCGGACGACTTCGCCTTCGGGGGAAAATCTAGTCGGCGGCTGCTTGCCTTAGTTGCAAGACTTTGCGACTTAATATTGATCCATATATAAGGCGCACTGTATTATAAGGCGCATGGTCAGCTTTTGAAAAAAATAAAGGCTTTTAGGTGCGCTTTATAGTGCGGAAAATACGGTAACTGAAAAAGCTGTGGCACAGCAGCTGAATCATTTTATATCTGAGAACAATCTTTTCGAATCTATGCAATCAGGATTCAGTGCAAACCACTCACCTGAGACAGCCCTGATTAAGTTAACCAATGATCTTCTACTGGCAATGGACTCCGGCGCTTCATCACTTTTGCTGCTGCTGGACCCTAGTGCTGCCTTTGACACTGTGGACCATAATATCTTACTAGAACGGTTGGGAAAATGGATTGGTCTCTCAGGAACCGTCCTCTTATGGTTCAGATCCTACCTCTCAGATAGGATGCACTGTGTTAAATATAGCGAAAGTACATCTGAGCCCTCTAGTGTTACCTTTGGTGTTCCGCAGGGTTCAGTACTTGGCCCCCTTCTTTTCAGCATTTAAATGCTTCCATTAGGTGATATTACTTGCAAGTATAATATCAGTTTCCACTGCTATGCGGATGACACTCAACTATATCTTCCGTTGGAGGAATCTGCCACACTAAAGTGTGGAAATTTGGAGGCCTGCCTCACGAAGATAAAAGAATGGATGTCACTCAACTTCTTGCGCCTTAACTCTGAAAAGACCGAAATGCTAGTTATTGGTCCATCTAAATGCTGTGACTTGTTCTCAAAAACAGCTCTGAATATTGACAAATGTAATATCACCCAGAGTGATATTAATCAAAAATTTCGGTGTCATATTTGACCCCGATCTGTCCTTTCAACCACTTGTTAAGAATATAACTAGAACAAATTTTTCCGTCTTTGCAACATTGCTGGATTTGCCCTATGCTGTCTCAGTCGGATGCAGAGATTGTAATTCATGTGTTTGTTACCTCCCGTCTTGATTACTGTAATGCACTGCCTTTCGGTCTCCCGAAGTCCAAAATCAAGAGTCTTCAGCAGGTAGAAAATGCTGCAGCGAGGCTTTTAAATAAGACAAGAAAGTTTGACCAAATTACCCCGATTCTAGCTAACCTGTATTGGCTCCATCTTAGCTTAAGATGTGATTTTAAGCTTCTGTTGGTAGTATACAAAATCATGCATGGACTTGCTCCCTCAGATGTTTCAGATTTAATTTCCAACTATGTTCCGGTCCGGAGCATTCGCTCTGAAAATGCTGGTCTACTAGTGATCCCAAAAGCCAAGAAAAGATCCGCAGGTTCGAGAGTGTTCTCCATTCGGGCCCCGGTGCTGTGGAATGCTCTTCCCCCTGAGATTCGATCTGCAACCTCAGTAGAGATGTTTAAATCAAAACTTAAAACACACTTCTATTCAGCATATGAATAACCTATATTTTATGTTGACAATATAAGTGGATGGTGTCATAATAGTCTGTAGTTTGCAAGTCTTTGATCTGCAAGTTTAGTTTGCAATAGTCTTTGATCCTTTGATACTCCTTGTGATTAAGGGCTAAACAAATAAACTTGACTTGACTTGAATTGGCCATAGTTGTATGATTATGTTTCCAACGTGGAATACCTACTGTATTCTCTGGACTACAAATTGCTCTGGAGTATAAGTCGCACCATCCAGCAAAGGTTTGTTAAAAAGGAAAAACCATATATAAGGCGCACCTAAGTCGAACTTTTGGCAAAGTTATTTTGATGAAATCCAACACCAAAAACCTACATGTCATCTTAAAAGGCAAATTAAAGGAGAACAACAGGCTGAGTAAGTTCATATGGTATATGAACGTTACATGATTGACATGCTTGTTACCTTTAGTAAAGACGTAACATATTAAGGAGTTATTGAGATAACTCTAGCTTCCTCCTTCAGGTTCTACATGACTCGCGTCGGACTCATCCTTTCGCCAGTCCCTTAAAAGTTTCTGACTAACTTCAACCTTTCTTTCTGTTGCCAGGGAAAATTGCCTGCATAATTTTTTGCTAAATCATGCCATGGTTCAGAATATTTGTTTTCTTCCAATGATCAACCCAGTGATTGTAACAGTCATACACATCAGTAGGTGGCAGCAGATTTAAAAAAAAAATGTTTATATACTTATTGCAGTAAATGCTCCTGAGGTAGTACAGGGAAACATATGCAATAACTTGTTTTGTTTGACAAAGCTATTTTGGAACGCAATGCCAAAACAATAGATCCAACAATGTAATTTTTTTATAAAACAGGTTAAAATATAGTAAAACCCTTAAATTACTACTAAAATATTTACTAAAATAAATATTTTTTTATTATTTTTGGAGCAACAGGCACATGGGTTGGCGTTCTGACTTTTTTGTTTTTGTAATTTTTTTCATTTTTCTTTTCAATCATCACATGACAAAATGAAAGGATCACCTGAAACAAAAAAATGGATGACGGATTGAACCCAAAGTTTTAAAAGAGACCCGTCCCCAAAACAACCATGGACGCTTGTTCTATCAATCATGTAAACAAATGATCATATAGTGGATCATTATAACAATCATTTATTAATCCATTATAAATGAACACTTTTTTGAAACAAGAGATATACAGTATTTTACAATTTCTGAGATTCTTTTTCTTTTCTCATTCCTCTCTTTACTCTCTCTCTCTGAAAGTAATACAGTGAAGAAAATAAGTATTTAAACACCCTGCTATTTTGCTATTTCTCCCACTTAGATATCATGGAGGGGTCTGAAATTTTCATTGTAGGTGCATGTCCACTGTGAGAGAGATAGACTAAAAAAAAATCCAGAATTCACATGCATGATTATTTGCCCATTTTTGCACTACGGCATATTGCACCAATACGATCCCAAAACTGTATGTAGCATCCTACATGCCCACACTTCTTGTGTAAATATTGTGTAAATTATAACCCTTATCTTCTTTGTTCCTTTATCTTCTTTGTTTTCTTTTGTCCTCACTGTCAAATGTGAACCTGAAGTGTCACATCCAATTTCATTGTCAGAATATGTTCAACCCCTTTTGTAACAATGACAATAAAGGTGTATTCTATTCTATTCTCTATTCTATAATGATTTATTTGTGCGATACGTTTGCAAATAAGTATTTGAAAGCTTGAGAAAATTAATGTTAATATTTGGCACAGAAGCCTTTGTTTGCTCTTACAGAGGTCAAGCGTTTCCTGTAGTTTTTCACCAGGTTTGTACACACTGCAGGAGGGATCTTGATCTACTCCTTCACACAGATCTTTTCTAGATCAGTCAGGTTTCGGAGCTGTCGCCGATAAACACGGAGTTTGAGCGCCCTCCAAAGATTTTCGATTGGGTTCAGGTCTGGAGACTGGCTGGGCCATGCTAGAACCTGGATATGCTTCTTACGGAGCCACTCCTTGGTTTCCCTAGCTGTGTGCTTCGGGTCGTTGTCGTGTTTGAAGACCCAGACACGACCCATGCTCTGACTGAGGGAAGAGGATTGTTCCCCAAAATCTCACTAGTACACGGCCCCAGTCATCCTCTCTTTAATACAGTGCACTCATCCTGTCCCATGTGCAGAAAAACACCCCCAAAGCATGATGCTACCACCCCCATGGTTCAGAGTAGGAACATTTAGCAATCACAGGACACTCTATTTCCTGTTCTTCGGGTTGTACTCTTCATTCTTCCAAACATGGTGGAATTATGACCAAAAAGTTCTGTTTTTGGTCTCATCTGACCACAAAGCTTTCTCCTATGACTCCTCTGTATCCTCCAAATGTTCATATGCAAACTTAAGATGGGCTTTGACATGTGATGGTTTAAGCAGGGGAAACCTTTGTGCCATGCATGATTTCAAATCATGACGTTTTAGTGTATTACTGACAGTAACCTTGGAAACGGTGGTCCCAGCTCTTTTCCGGTCACTGACCAACTCCTGTCGTGTAGTTCCGGGCTGATTCCTTCCCTTTCTTAGAATCATTGAGACCCACGAGGTGATATTTTTCCTTTTTTAATGATTGCTCCAACAGTGGACTTTTTTTCCTAGCTGCTTGAAAATTGCTCCGTAGCCCTTTCCAGCCTTGTGGAGGTGTACAATTTTGTCTCTGGTGTCTTTGGACAGCTCTTTGGTTCTCCATGTTACAAGTTACAGTTGTATTGATTGTATTGTGTGGACAGGTGTCTTTATGCAGCTAACTGCAACAAACAGGTGCATCTGATACAGGATAATACATGGAGTGCAGGTAGACTTCTAATGGGCGGACTAACAGGTCTTTCAGGGTCAGAATTCTAGATAATAAACAGGTGTTCAAATACTTATACCATGCAAATAAATTGTTAAAAAAATCATGCATTATGATTTCTGAATTTTTCTTTTTAATTTATCTCTCACAGTGGACATGCAGCAAAGATGAACATTTCAGACCCCTCCATGATTTCTAAGTGGGAGAAATACCAAAATAGCAAGATGTTCAAATAATTATTTTCTTCACAGTATAATGTGTAAAACGCCCTGCGATTGGCTGGCAACCAGTTCAGGGTGTCTCCTGCCCACTGCCCGATGATTGCTGGGATGGGCTCCAGCACCCCCGCGACCCTACTGAGGATAAGCGGTGCAGCTGATGAGATGAGATGAGATAATGTGTAAAACCTGAGAAAGATGGAGGTACAAAGCATAAGGGCTCTTTGAGCTTAGTTGGACATTATTAGCACATATTTAACGGAGAAAATTAACGTTCAACTTTTCAAGAACACGTCAAATGACACATCCCACCTGTAAATAAATAAAAAACAAATAAACATGAAACTGGCCCAAGATTTCATTCTTCAACATTTTCGTTGGGTTGTGTGAGTCGAGATTTTTAACTGAAAAAAAATGGGAGCCTTCGTTATAACAGGTTGAGAGACACTGTTCTAAAAACGCGGATATTGGCCAGCTGCAAATTTAGTGATGAGCCAAAACACGAGAAGGCACTAAACACCTAAAAGAAATCAAAAATGCAACATTATGGCTTCTGTCCTTCTCTGTTGGAACATCCCCACTCATATATTCCTACGAGGGTCTATCCACCTGGATCCCTGGCGCAGAAGCTGCAAAACATTTCCGGAACAGACGCTCGGGATCTGCAGGCTGGTTCTCCGCGTGCAATTTCCTGCTTAAGAAATGCTTTCGGAATCCTTGCGGGCCAGAAGCTGGCGATGCCTTGGGCCTGCTGGATCCCTCTTGAGGGTTCTCTACAGGATACACATGCAGTGGGAGAGGAATGAGACCTTCATTTAGTGTATTCGAGGAATGAGAACAAAGACAGATGCCAACCGATAGCTTGTAAAGGCATGTTGTTGTCACGGCGACCCGGTTTGGTGGTGATGAAGAGGTAGCAAAGCACGCACAGTGTGATGAGGAAGGCTAGAAGGACCACCGCTGCAAAAGATAGGCCTACAAGAGCCCATATACTGAGAGGAAAGGAGAGAAGAGGAGAATACGCTGTACAATGGTCAAGTGTGAATATTTTTTTTCTATCACAAAAAAACTCAGACAAAGAACCACGATAGTTAAAATCCATAAAATACAAACCTTTATTTATTCATTTATTTAGGTAGTTTCTTATTTATTCATTTGTTTATAAAATACCCTATTATACTTTTAAACCAAAGAAAAAACCCTATTTACAGGCTCAAGCATTTGCCTAACAAATAACATTCGTTCTAATATAATACGCCTGAAAATTGCGTCGTCTCCTAAAATAGAAAACTATCTATTAATCGCTGTCATTTATTTCAAAAAATAAACGACTGTTTTTTTGGGACGAAACAGCCCAGAAAGTATGAGTAAAAAATGATCTAAGGGAAGGATTGATCATCCTTATTAGTTTTATTAAAGGCGGGCAAAGAGACAGTTTCTTCCTTACAACACACACAACTTTTGGAAGAAAAATGCTTTCTGTTGCCCGGGAAAAAGCAGTGCTTTTTGATTACATCTATTGCATTTAAGGTAAAGTGTACTCGATGTTTCTGTATGGTGTTGTGCAGCCAAAAATGAGTGCTAAATGCACAAGAAGAAATACAAACTACGGAGACTCAAAGTGACCAAAACGAAGCATTATTTTCTCTCTTGTTTTTGCCTACTCTTTCATGAAGAACAAAAATAGGAGATAAAGAAGAAAAGAGAAAAACATGTAAAAATAGAAGGAAAAGACAAAAGAGAATAGAATGAAAGAAAGAGGGAAATAAAAGAGAGAATAAAAACGAGAAATGGAAAAAAGTAGAGAAGGGAAAAGGAAAGGGAAGAGGCAAGAAGTAAATGTGAAAAAGAGGGGGGAAAGGAAAAATAACAAATGAATACTTTAAAAGTCGAACCATTTGTAATTTTTTTTTTCGAGTATAGAAATAATTAAGATAAGAAAAAAAGAAGAACAAAGTGAGGGCAAAAAAATAAAAGATTGATGAGAAAAGAAAAAAAAGCGGCCAATGATGTCAGCTTCTTCTAGGTGAGGATCATCCGATGTAAAATAATCGCTCATTTCTCGACCGCCAAGTCTATTAGAGTTTTTGACGGGATAGTTCATATATCTTATTATTTTAACGAATTTTGTCTTTGTTTTTGTTTTTTTAAAGAAAGTTTTTTTTTTTACCACCAGGACAGGCAGTGAATACTACACACTGTCCCTTTAACAATGCCGTTTTAAAACTCAACAATGCACCTTTTGAGAGAATCACAGCTCCTCTAGCCGAGTGAATTTTGCCAGGCGAGCAAAAAAAAAAAACTTCACAGATTACCTCAGCCACCACATGTAAGCATAGTCGTAGGGATAAAAGCTGTTGGGGTCGTCACAGCAATACTTGAAGTCATTGAATCCGCAACAGAAACGGGCCACCACATTTGCCGATTTGGGGCAAGAGAACGCCTTCACCAACACACCGTCCGTGTTGTGGTAGCTGCTGCATTCGGCGATCATCGTCGGCGAGACAAGAGCAAAAACGCTCCGCGAGTGGGATTCAGACCAGACGCGAGCGATGAAGAAATCTGCGCTGGGAACTATAGTACTGGGGGGACAGGTGGGGCATAGCTCTCTCTCTCTCTCTCTCTCTCTCTCTCTCTCTCTCTCTCTCTCTCTCTCTCTCTCTCTCTCTCTCTCTCTCTCTCTCTCTCTCTCTCTCTCTCTCTCTCTCTCTCTCTCTCTCTCTCTCTCTCTCTCTCTCTCTCTCTCTCTCTCTCTCTCTCTGTAGCTCTCTCTCCATTCTCCCTCTTTCTCATCTCCCTTTTTCTCTTTCTCCCTCTCTCTCATCTGTTTCTCCCTCTCCCTCCTCTCTCTCTCTCGCCCCCCTCTCTCTTGCTCTCTCTAACTCTGCCTCTCTCTCTCTTTATCTTTTCTTTATCTCTCCATTTTACCTCTCTCTCATACCCCCTTTTCTCTTTCTCACTCTCTATTCCCCTTTTTTCTCTCTTTCCACCTCTCTCTCTATATATTTATTTATCCCTTCTACCTCTTACTCATCCCCCATTCTCTCTTTCTATCTCTTACTTGATCTCTCCCTTTTCCCTCGTGCTCATCCCCTACTCTCTCTCTTTCTTTCTTTATCCCTCCCTTCTAACTCTTTCTCACCCCCTTTCTCTCTCTATTTCTCTGTCTCTCTCTGTCTGCCTGTCTGTCTATATGTCTCTCTCTCTTACTTTCTCTCATCCCTCTTTCTCGGTCTCTTTCTCTCTGTCTCTCTCATCCCGCCTTCTCTTTCTCTCTCTCTCTCTCTCTCTCTCTCTCTCTCTCTCTCTCTCTCTCTCTCTCTCTCTCTCTCTCTGTCTCTCTCTCTTTCCCTTTATTTATCTCTCCATTTCCCTCACTCTGATATCTCCTTTTCTCTTTCTCAAGATCTTTATCCCATTTATTTTTCTCTCTCTCCCCCTGTCTCTCTATATATCTTGCTCCCTTCTCCCTCTCTCTCATCCTCCTTTCTCTCACTCTCCCTCTTGATTGATCTCTCCCTTCTCCCTCTCGCTCATGCCCTTCTCTCACTCTCTATCTCTTACTTTATCTCTCCCTTCTAACTCTTACTCATCCCCCTTTCTCTCTCTATTTCTCTGTCTGCCTGTCTGTCTTTATGTCTCTCTGTCTCACTTTTTCGCATCCCTCTTTCTCAGTCTCTTTCTCTGTGTCTCTATCCTTCCCTCTTCTCTCTCTCTCTCTCTCTCTCTCCCGCTCTCTCCCCCTCTCTTTCAGTCACTCTCTCTCTCTCTCTCTCAGTCACTCTCTCTCTCTCTCTCTCTCTAATATATATATACACATATATAATCTTTTTTTATATCAAATAAACACAACCTCAACCTACAAGTAATTAAAATTTTTCAAAAAATGTAATACATGTATTTTTACTTATTATTTCAATAAGTAAGAATTAAGTTTTTTTTTTTTTTTTTTTTTATCGGTTGGGGTTGCTTAATAAAACACAACGTCTCTTTACAGGGAATACTATTACTTGAAGTCACTTTAATTTTGCTGGTATTTTGGTACAAAAATATGAATATATTGTTCTATATCCGGGTGAAACTGCACAATCATCTCATTCAATAAATTTGAGAAGTCTACGTTTGTTTTTCTGGATCTTTTTTATGGTTAGCCACACCAGCAACCAGTGACTGGTTACTGACCGCGTTACTAAAATACAGTAATTAGTTACAGTTACTGTCATGATTACTAACTCTGATCACCTGGAGCAATCATATGGGCGCCTACTGATTGGCTGGCACGTCTCTCTTAAGCGTGCTGCGCACAGAGTTCAGTGTCAGAGTGTACATTTGGTAACTGTGTGTTTCTCCTGATATCCGGTTTATTTAAGAACTCTGCTTACCCGTTTCTGCCTGCCTCCGATCCGACCTGTTTCCGTACCACGCGTCGATCTCATCTCCAGCCCCGGTAAACACGACCTGCCTGACTTCCGCACTTCGATTCCGGACTCGTTCCGAAGTGTTCTTCCCGGCGCCGCTGCTGACGTCTGACGGCCATCACGTATCCCGCAAGCCCTGAACGCTTCCTTGAATAAAGAACTAAAACGAATGCTCTGGGGTTTCCTGGTCTGTTCTGGCTTCCTGATAGTTTCATTTAAAAAGTCATTTAAATTTTTGGGTGCTGTTCAATTTGTTCTCTTTATTTTTCCAGGCCTGGTGTATTACAAATTCAGCACATTTTTACCGTAAATTCTATGCTCACATTTGCACACTATTCTTGATGTTCCTTTATAAGCCACGCCCCCTACCATTCACTAATTTGCAAATATGTACATGTGAATTGACCCCCTGATTACAGTATTTTATTTTATAGTTGTAAATAGTGCTTAGACTCGAGTTTAGAAAATAGGGAGAATATCTCCATGAGGAGAAATTCGGCACTCACGCAGTCGGTGCTTGAGACGTCGCCACCTTGACTATATTCAGTTGTACTCCGTAGGTAGATATAAAAGTGCCCACCATTCAAAAGATGTAGTACGTGACAACGTGAGAGATGTAGGAAAATTTAGCAATCACAGGACACTCTATTTCCTGATTTGCATTTAATCAGTAGTTACCATATTCCATTAATATCGTGTTACGGAATTCGTGACCAAGAAAAACACAGTGCCTTGCAAAAGTATCGCCCCCTCTAGAACTTTTTGACATATCGCTCACGTTAGACACAATTATGAAAAGAACCCAAATTCATATTGTGCTAATGAATTGAACATTTGAAAAATAGGTGTTGCAAAAATATTAACCCCCTTTAAGTTAATACTTCATTTTTGGGTATGTCTCTACACGTTTTTTTTCATCTTAAAACAAAAATATTTGCATATTTGACACGTGGGGATTGTATTTTTAGTGTGATGTGCGGTGTTACTCTTACGCCAAACGTAACGCTTTAGATTGAGCCCAAAAAATTCAATCTTGGTGTCATCTGACCAAAACACCTATTCATATGCGATAGAATGGAAGTGTGTTTTAAGCCTGGATTTAAACAGTTCCACTGAGGTTGCAGATCAAATCTCAGGGGGAAGAGCATCCCACAGCACCGCGGCCCGAATCGAGAACGCTCTCGAACCTGCGGATCGCTTCTTGGCTTTAGGGATCACTAGTAGACCAGTATTTTGTAGTGAAAGGTCCGGACCGGAACATAAGAGGAAATTAAATCTGATAGATATGAGAGATCAAGTCCATGCATGATTTTGTATTATACCAACAGAACTTTAAAATCACATTTTAAGTTAACAGAGGGCCAATGCAGGTGAGCTAAAATCGGGGTAATGTGATCAAACTTTCTTGTCTTGGTTAAAAGCCTCGCTGCAGCATTTTGTGCCAGCTGAGGGCTCTTGATTTTGGACTTCGGGAGACCAGAGAGTAGTGCATTACAGTAATCAAGACGGGAAGTAACAAATGCATGAATTATAATCTCGGCATATGACTGAGACAGCATAGGGCAAATTTTAGCAATGTTGCGAAGATGGAAAAAAGTTGTTCTAGTAATGGTCTCAATGTGTGTTTGAAAGGACAGATTGGGGTCAAATATGACATCTACATTTTTGACTGAGCCACTCTGGGTGATATTACATTTGTCAATGTTCAGAGCAGTTTTTGAGAACAATTTACGGCATTTAGATGGACCAATAACTAACATTTTGGTCTTTACAGAGTTAAGGCGCAAGAAGTTTCGTGACATCCATTCTTTTATCTCAGTAAGGCAAATTTACAGTTTAGTGTGGCAGATTCTTCAATCGGACGATATAGTTGAGTGTCATCTTTGTAGCACTGGAAACTGATATTATATTTTCAAATAATATCACCTAATGGAAGCATGTAAATGCTGAAAAGAAGGGGGCCAAGTACTGAACCCTGCGGAACACCACAGGTAACACTTAAGGGCTCACAATGCATCCTATCTGAGAGGTAGGATCTGACCCATAAGAGGACGGTTCCCGAGAGACCAATCCATTTTTCCAACCGGTCTAGTAAGATATTATGGTCCACAGTGTCAAAGGCAGCACTAAGGTCCAGCAGCAGCGAGAGTGATGAAGCGCCAGAGTCCATTGCCAGTAGAAGATAATTGGTTACCTTAATCAGGGCTGTCTCAGTAGAGTGGTTAGCCCTGAATCCTGATATCATAGATTCAAAAAGATTGTTCTCAGATATAAAATCACTCAGCTGCTGTACCACAACTTTTTCAAGTACTTTAAAAAGAAACGGTAGGTTTGACACAGGTCTATAATGACATAAGCTTTCTGGATCAAGGTTGGGTCATTTCAGTGTAGGTTTAATAACAGCGGACTTAAAAGCCGCTGGAACTCCACCTGAGGAGAATGATGTGTTGTTAACATTTAGACCTTTAACCAGCGTACACAGAAACAGGTCAAGCAGGCAAGTCGTCGGTTTGGCTGTACTTGCCACCTGTCAAAGATTATCAAGTGACAAATCGCTAAATCTGTAAAAATCCCCAGACAACCACCATGTCGCGCATCTATGATTTTTTAGACCTTTGACTTGTGACGCCTTAACATGGTCTTTAGAAATCTCTTCCCGTATGCGTTGAATCTTCTTATTAAAGAAGACCATTGTCATTGGCTAAATGGGTAAAATTATCTGGAATAATCAGTTGCCTCGTTAGCATTGCTACAGTGTCGAAAATGATTTTGGGGTTATTCTTTTGTGCCACAATCACCTTCGAAAAATAGGCTGATTTTTCAGAGGCAAGGGTTGTTTTATATTTAAACAAGCTGACCTACCAGGTTTGACGGAAAACCTCAAGCTTGGTAGCGCGCCATTTTCGTTCAGATTTCCTGCAGTCTTGTTTAAGCGATCAAGTTTCATCAGTAAACCAAGGTAAATTATAAATCAATAAATTTTAAATACCCTATTATACACTGAAAACAAAGAACAGCCCCATTTTACAGGTTAAAGCATTTTTTAACAAATAAAGGTATTGTATAATCATGTTATTATTCATTTTATTGCAAATAACGTCAAATAACAAGAGGCGGGGTGTCAGGAGGACCAGAACAGAGCAGGAGACCCCAGAGCGTTCGTTACAAGTCTTTTATTTGGGGAAGCGTACAGGGTTAGCGGGAGACGCGATGACCGTCGAACGTCAGCAGCAACGCCGTGAAGACAACTTCGGAACACGTAGCCAATCGTAGCGTGGGACGGAAGCAGGTCGAGTTTACCGGGACTGGAGAGAAGATCGTAGCGTGGGACGGAAGCAGGTCGAGTTTACCGGGACTGGAGAGAAGATCGTAGCGTGGGACGGAAGCAGGTCGGATCGGAGGCAGGCAGGCAGAATCAGGTAAACAAGAATGCACAGGTAATCGGGAGAGTCATACGGGGTACAGAAGTAATCCTCAGACCAAGAGGTCTCGGCGTAGCCTGCTTAAAAAGGGAACATGAACCAATCAGGAAGCGCATTCCAGCGCGCCAGATGATTACCCCAGGTGGCTCCACTTAGGTAATCATGACACGGGGAGACTATTTAGCCAATCAAAATGCAAAACATAATGCATAATGCTAATCCAAAAGGTAGCAAAACTGTGAAGAGTAGACTACATTTGAGCGAGGGTAATACTTTACTAAGAACAGCATCATTTATTTATTATTTAGTTTTAACTGTTTAACTGTTATGCATTTCTAAATGTGCGAATTTGTCAGTCACAAAAAAATCAAAAATATGCTTCGCAAAGCAATTTTTAGAATGAATAAACGGTTCCATACCGGCAGACAGTGGTAATTATTTGAAGTATTATATTCATTTTTTCATCATATTCAAAAGTTCTTCCTGCAAATAATTTATAGTATAAATTTTTCTATTTGAGTATATTTTATTAATTTATCCCAAATTAGAAAATAATAATTTTTCAAAGGTGGTAAAATAGACTGAAATTTCACTCTTTTGAAATGTTATTTGTCTTATTTCAAGTAAAGAAAATTAAACTATTTTCAAATAGAGTGAAACAAGAAAAATACTAATATGACCAAAATTCATGTCAAGGTGGTGGACTGTGCAGCTTTTTAAGACCCTTTGTGATTAGAGGCTACACAAATAAATGCAATTGAACTTGAATTATTATTATTTAATTCATTTTAATTATTATTACATAACCATAGTTTATTCAATTTCAAACGACTCTTGAATCATTGTTTTTTTTCTTTATAAAGCCTTCAAAACAAAAAGTTTGAACACCCCTCCTCTCTCTATGTAGTTTATTATGCTGTGTTTGGCCAAACTATTTCGTACAAAAATTAAAATGCATTACTATTATAACCACCTGAGGGTGCTAAAATTGCAAATGTGACTTTTTACTCACCTTTTTTTACTATCTTGACTTGATGATGGCTATCACATCAATTTGAATATTGAAATATTCTGATATTACTCTTTTATCCAAGGGGCCAAAAGCCGAAATTTAATTGAAAATTGGGCCGGCGTGGATATTACACAAAAGTGTTGCAACGTGCAATTGAATATCTCATCATTCACGGTGTATGAACTTTGGGTGCTGTACATGTCTGGCCATCAAAATGAATGAGGAGAACACCAAGCCTGCAGCTCGCTTTAATCCCAGATTATGTCTGAGTCCAATCCAGAAACAAGGGAAAAATTGGCAGAAGAAAGGGGATTATTGGGCCTGTGGTCGTGGGTTGTGACAAACAACTACTTGATAATAAACATTTTTCACAAACTATGAAAAATTCTCCTCTGACGCTCACCAACACACATGCACACACACACACACATACATACATACACACAGACATGTGACTTTAATATAAAAAAAATCCAAATGCAACATACTCGAATGACACAGTTGCAGTCCATCAGAAGCACAGGCATTATTATTTTAAACATTAGTGGTCATTTTTGTTCCAAGACCACCTTTCGAAACGTGAGAAGGTCGTGCCTGAGTCTCCGTCATGCGTATGTCCTGCAGACGATGTCATGTTTCAATGCCCAGGCAGAGATTACGCAGTAGCAACAGCAGCACATGTAGATGTGACATCTGGGATTACAATTAGAGTAATATCATTTCAAAGCTGTCACGTTGGTATGGGTGAAAATTAAAAGTTATGGTGTTTTTGAGCAATCTATTACAGTATGTGACAAAACTGAGTACACCCCTCACTGGTCTGCAGGGATTCCATGATAATGTTTAATAGAACATCACTGAAGAAGCATTGCTTTGACACAATGAAAAGAAGTATGTCAACAAAGGTCATGGCGAACTGGAAATATCCTCTGGTCTGATGAGACAAAGGTTAATTTATTTAGCTCTGATTGTGTGAAGCATGTGTGGCCACAACAAGTTGAGGAGTGCAAACATGTTTGTGTCGTGCCTAAAGTCAAGCATGGTGTTGGGAATGTCATGGTTTGGGGCTGCATGGGTGCAACTGGAGTTGGATAGTTGCATTTCATTAAGGAGAACACCAATGTATGTACTGTGAAATGATGGAGCAGAAAACGACCCCCTCCCTCCAGAAACTAGGTCGCAGGGCAATGTTCTAACTTGACAATGACCCCAATCAACTTCTAAGATGTCCAAGGTTCTCAGGGTAGAGGGGATGGACTGGCCAAGCATGTATTCAGATCTCAATCCAATAGAACATCTTGGGGGCATCTTCAAGCGGAAGGTGGAGAAGCACACGATCTTGAATATCACCCAGCTCAGTCACGTTGTCATGGAATATTGGGAGAGCATTCCAGTAGCAATTTGTGAGGCTCTGGTTAAATCAAT